>NW_027507748.1:274650278-274740436 GCF_037356315.1 Lithobates pipiens | reverse complement strand
CAAATCTTACAGTACCACTTTGCACTTTATAGTATTTATTGTAGCATTTATGCACTTTATTAGTTTACCATTCATACATTTTTATGCACTTAAGCACCTTATTAGTTTATAGTTTTTCACATATATGGTAAAAATTATATTAGTAGCACTAAGATTTGAGGCCAGAAGCCTCCCTGTACATACAACATAGTGGAACAGGGTACAAGGGATCTTTCTTGCCTCTTTTCAGGAAGGTATGATACATACAGATATAGGTGTTTTCGGCTTCTTTTCTTTTTTGCTTTTGTGTAACTTTTATTTAACTGTTTTTCCTTTTCTGGGACCATTATTCTACCTTAATAACCAGTACGCATATAGATGACAGAGGTGCATACTTACTAGCTTCATTTTTTTTTCATAAACAAGCACCTGTTAAATACGTTTGGGTCACCTGATAGAGGGAATAGGTAGTAGTAGAGGTAGCGCCATTAGCCCAGCTTAAGATTACACATAACTACCTTATCTAGCCGCATCAGAACTTGCAGCTAACAATGCAGGATCCTGGAAACGGAATAGGTGCGCGGACGCCATCCTTTCTCCTCACAGAGATGTATGCCTTCCAGGTACGATGATATATCTTCCGAGAAGATTTGCGTGCTCTAAACATAGTTGAAATCACAGAGTCCGATAGACCCCGATTCCTTAGCACCTGGCTCTCAACAGCCATGCCATTAAAACCAGTGATGGTAAAGCAGGATGGAGAATTGGACCTTGAGACAGGTCTTCTCGCATCGGTAGTCGCCAGGGAGCATCCGCAACCAGGCGTACTAGGTTTGCGTAGCAGGGGCGCCGAGGCCAATCTGGGGAAATCAGAATTCCTGGAATCCCCTTGGTCTCCACTCTGCGAAGCAGACTTGGAAGTAGCTTTAACTGAAGGAAAGGCGTAGATCAGCCGATACTGACCCCATGGAGCCACCAACGCATCTGCCCAAAGATCTCTTGTCCTGGATACGAATCTCTGCATCTTCCGATTGAGGCAGGAAGCCAGGAGATCCACGTCTGTGCCCCACTGCAGGGCACAGTAAGCCTGAACACCTCCGGATGCAGCGCTCATTCTCCTGAGTCCAGCATCTGGCGACTTTAGGTAGTCAGCCTGCCAGTTTTCCACTCCTGGGATGTAAATGGCCGATAGGGCTGGTACATGTCGCTCTGCCCACTTAAGGATGTGAGCGACCTCCTGTGCTGCAGCCGAGCTTCTTGTTCCTCCTTGATGATTGACATATGCCACCTCCATGGCGTTGTCTGACTGGATCCTGGATCGGACACCCTCGTAGTCTGATCGACCATGTGGAGAGGCATAGCCTGATCACTCGTAGATCGAGCACGTTGATCGGCAACTTGGATTCTTCCCCTGATCAGAGGCCCTGGGTCGACTGTACTCCCAGTACTCCACCTCAGTCGGTCAGACTGGTGGCCGTTGTGATCACTGTCCAATGTAGAGGCAGGAAACGACTTCCCGGATCTCAGCCACCAGAGCAGGGAGTCCCTGACTGACTGGCTCATCATAATCTGCCGATCCAGGGATAACGGAGTTTTGTCCCCATTTCGTCAAGCTCTCCTTCTGCAAGACTCTGGTATGAAACTGGGTGTACGTCACTGCCTCGAAGGAGGCCACCATGAGCCCAGGACTTGCATGCAGAAGCGTAGCGATGACCACCTGTGGTTCAGCAATAGTTTTACCGTGGCTCAGAAAGTCTGCAGCTTGTCCAAGGGAGAAACACCCAAATCTTGCAGGGTTTGCATGGTGATAACCACATCCTCCTTTAATTCTGAGGCGGAAGATTCTCTCAGGAGGAGATAGTCTAGGTAACCTACGATCGCGATCCCACGTTGTTGCAACAACCCCAAAATTGGAACCAATACCTTGGTAAAGACTGGGGGTGCTGATGCCAAGCCAAAAGGCAGAGCCCCAAACTGGTAGTGGGCTTCCTACGAATCGCAGAAACCTCTGATGCTGGAGGCATATGGGTATGTGCAGGTAAGCATACTGATGTCCAAAGACACCAGGGAGTCCCCTTGATGGAGTGCAGCGACTACTGAGCGAACTGATTCCATTCTGAACCTCTGTACTTTCACAAAGCAATGGAGGGCTTTTAGGTCCAAGATTGGGCGTACCCCTTCCTTTTTGGAAACAACAGATTGGAGTAGAACCCATGGAACCTTTCCAACTCCGGAAAAATCCCCCCGCAAGTTAGCAGGTCCCTTAACGCCCACATGAGGGCCTCCTGGTGAGCCGGGAGTAAGGGTATGCTGGAGGGGAAGAATCTATTTGGTGGTCAAGAGCTGCAAACTCCCAAAACGACCCCCCACCTGTATGATTTGATTCAGGGTATCACGCACAGCTGTGATGAGTGCTCCAACTTTGTCATGCACGGACCCGGACGGGGTCTCATCCTCACTGTCTGATCAGTCCTGGTCAGTGTCATCAGCGGGGCCTGAGTCTGTGTTAGAGCTCTCCCCGGAGGACCGGGGGGGGGGAGGGCGGGCGCGGGGGCAGGGGATGCTTTTTACCACCTTTGCACCCATGCACCGCCTCCATTCTGGCAACGAATGTATCAAGGACCGCCGACAAAGCGCCCAAAGGCAAATGCCGGGAGTTCGGGGGAAGAAAAACACCAATTTCTGAAGCCATGCCGAGCCACCGTCTACCTTTGGGGACTTAGGACAGGTGCACAGTCCCACCCTCCTATCTGCTGAAGGCTGAGGGGCCCCCACCGCAGGACTCACCACCCTGATTGAGTTCTGCTCCATTCAGCTACTAGCACCTGTGTCCTGTGTCAGCTCCCAAGTGTTCCGAGTGAAAAACCGTGCTGTTCTGAGCCTCAGGGACCAGCGCTGAGCATAAAAACCGCACTGGGCTACAACAAAATGGCCGCCGGGCATCCAGTAAGGACATACAGTGGTGTGAAAAAGTGTTTGCCCCTTCCTCATTTCCTGTTCCTTTGCATGTTTGTCACACTTAAGTGTTTCAGAACATCAAACCAATTTAAACAATAGTCAAGGACAACACAAGTAAACACAAAATGCAATTTGTAAATGAAGGTGTTTATTATTAAAGGTGAAAAAAAATCCAAACCATCATGGCCCTGTGTGAAAAAGTGATTGCCCCCCTTGTTAAAACATACTATAACTGTGGTTGTCCACACCTGAGTTCAATTTCTCTAGCCACACCCAGGCCTGATTATTGCCACACCTGTTCACAATCAAGGCATCACTTAAATAGGAGCTGCTTGACACAGTAAGGTCCACCAGAAGATCCTTAAAAGCTACACATCATGCCGAGACCCAAAGAAATTCAGGAACAATTGAGAAAGAAAGTAATTGAGATCTATCAGTCTGGAAAGGGTTATAAAGCCATTTCCAAAGCTTTGGGAATCCAGCGAACCACAGTGAGAGCCATTATCCACAAATGGCGAAGACATGGAACAGTGGTGAACCTTCCCAGGAGTGGCCGGCCGCCCAAAATTACCCCAAGAGCGCAGCGACGACTCATCCAAGAGGTCACAAAAGACCCCACAACAACGTCCAAGGAACTGCAGGCCTCACTTGCCTCAGTTAAGGTCAGCGTTCATGCCTCCACCACCAGGAAAAGACTGGGCAAAAATGGCCTGCATGGCAGAGTTCCAAGGAGAAAACCACTGCTGAGCAAAAAGAACATCAAAGCTCGTCTCAATTTCTCCACAACACATCTTGATGATCCCCAAGACTTTTGGGACAACATTCTGTGGACCGATGAGACAAAAGTGGAACTCTTTGGAAGGTGTGTGTCCAAGTATATCTGGCGTAGAAGGAACACTGCATTTCATAAAAAGAACATTATACCAACAGTAAAATATGGTGGTGGTAGTGTGATGGTCTGGGGCTGTTTTGCTGCTTCAGGACCTGGAAGACTTGCCGTGATAAAAGGAACTATGAATTCTGCTGTCTACCAAGAGATCCTGAAGGAGAATGTCCGACCATCTGTTCGTGTACTCAAGCTGAAACGAACTTGGGTTCTGCAGCAGGACAATGATCCTAAACACACCAGCAAGTCCACCACCGAATGGCTGAAGAAAAACAAAATGAAGACTTTGGGGTGGCCTAGCCAAAGTCCTGACCTGAATCCTATTGAGATGTTGTGGTATGACCTTAAAAAGGCCGTTCATGCTCGAAAACCCTCTTATGTAACTGAATTAGGACAATTCTGCAAAGATGAGTGGGCCAAAATTCCTCCAGGACGCTGTAAAAGCCTCATTGCACGTTATCGCAAACGCTTGGTTGCAGTTGTTGCTGCTAAGGGTGGCCCAACCAGTTATTAGGTTTAGGGGGCAATCACTTTTTCACACAGGGCCATGATGGTTTGGATTTTTTTTCACCTTTAATAATAAACACCTTCATTTACAAATTGCATTTTGTGTTTACTTGTGTTGTCCTTGACTATTGTTTAAATTGGTTTGATGTTCCGAAACACTTAAGTGTGACAAACATGCAAAGGAACAGGAAATGAGGAAGGGGGCAAACACTTTTTCACACCACTGTAATCACAGGAAAAGTGGCCACCGAACTACAGTAAAATGGTTCCTGACTATGCTTCCCACTGAGTTACACCAAACATGGCCAACAACTGTACACAGAGGACAGTGAAAATGGCAGCAGAACAGCGCTATGGCGATCAGCATGTGCAGACCTCCAGACACCCAGCGGGGAGCCCACAGACACCCAGCGGGGAGCCCACAGACACCCAGCGGGGAGCCCACAGACACCCAGAGCAGACCCCCATCCAAGGTAAGAGCCATCCAGGGACCCCCGAATCAACCTCCCAGGGAATGCCCAGCTGCTCAGCCCTGCCGAGAGCTGTACTTACCATCCGGACAAGCTGGGGACATTCCATCACAGACCCACTCCCGAAGAGTACGGGGTGGCTGCTGGCCACGGCACACTGTAACTCAAACATCAGTAGCCTGGTCATATGTGTGCCCCGGAGCGTTGTGCTCACCGGCCGCCTCTGGAACCTGAGGGGCATGTAGTGGCCAACCCAGCGCGTAGCTATGGTCTGCACACGCTCGATGGCCAGGCTGGGGAGACTACAAGGATAAGAGTATCCAGCCTGTCACCCAGCCAGCTGTTAATAGCAGATCACAGGATCTCAAATCTTGCGCAAAAGGCAAATTTATGCAAAAAAATCCCAGGACCAATGGTCCTGCAGGGTTCCTAGGTTCATCTCCTTCACTAGGCAGAAAAACTGAAGCTGCAGGAAGCAGGCTGGGGGGTTGTTACTGAAGGGACAGCCCCTTGGGCAGAACTAGAAAGTTGTTTTTGTACATGTGTAACATGTTCTGCCTAGTCCTCTCCTGAAGGTGGCATAACATCCCCATGGTCAAGAATAAATGGAGCTGTGTCAGTCAATGAAGGAAAGAGAAAAACAGAGCTGCTGGAAGTAGAGTGAGGGGTTATAGCCAGTAGGACTGCCCCTAGGCAGTGCCATGTTTTTTATGTGTTCTGCCTAGTCCTCTCCTGAAGGTGGCAATATAACCCTAAGGTCAAGATTTAAGTGCTATGTCCGTCAATGAACAAAAGAGAAAAATATATTTAGATTCTGTATTTTCCAAAAACTTGTGGCAAAAAAAGAATTAGTCTAACACAATTACTGTGCCTTTTAAAGTCTCACACATGTGATATCCCCATACTTAAAGTGGTTGTAAACCCTTACAACACACTTTGACCTACAGGTAAGCCTAGATTAAGGCTCACCTGTAGGTCCAAGAAATATCTCCTAAACCTATACGGGCACCGCTGTCTACGGCGCATGCGCCGTAGACAGCGGCGCGCAGGCGCACTGAGCGCGGCATTTTCAGCGACAGAGCTGCACGGGAGTGACGTCGTCACGGCTTCGCGGATGCGCCGGACTACAGGGGACAGCGGTGACTTTGCTGGCTCCTGTGTCAGGTAAGTGACACATAATGGACTACTATGCGATGCATAGTAGTCCATTATGCTTTACCTTTGCAGGGAATGAAAGAGGAAGTTAACTCATCAGGGTTTACTTCCTCTTTAAAGTGGTGTTGCCACCAAAAAATAAAAAATGGTTTAAAATTCTTTAAAAAAAAAAAAAAAATTGGAAATTTTTTTTTTTTACTCACCTGTAAATACCTGTTGCTAGGGGGTCCCTTATAGTCTGCCTTCTTCCTTGCCCGGGCTGGTGACACTTCCCCTCGCGCCGCACAGTCACCTGGGACCTGTCACGTGTCCCAGGTGACTGCGCGTGTATCATGGCGCCCTGTGCCGCTCGTGCATGCGCAGTGGGTGCACGGCTGTGAAGCCACAGCCAGGTGCCCACAGTACGAATGACGGAGCCGCGAGTGGAGCGGGGAACAAGGGGGGGGGGGGGCTTCGTTCCTCCGCATCGCTGGAGCCTGGGACAGGTAAGTGTCAGATTATTAAAAGTCAGCAGCTGCAGTATTTGTAGCTGCTGACTTCAAATTTTTTTTTTTTAGGGGGTACCCCACTTTAAGAGGAGTGGCAGAATGAGCTCTATTCTGTACGCCCTGAGATTAGGCACTGCTGTGCCAAACATTTTAGAGAGCCTGCCTTCTGAACAAGAGAGAGATGCCGAGGAGTTTTAGGATTTACAGTCAGTAAAGTACAGGCTTGCAGGGAGCAAGGTACCATGAGATATATAGTCCTTAGATATTGAAAGTTAACTACTGAACAGAAGCTGGAAAGCATGTAGGGAATCTAGGAGGTAGTGGAAAGAGATGGCCAGCAGACAGGCAACACTCACAACATGAAAAGGAGACTTTTCAAGTAAGCTTAAATAGGACAGTCAAGAAACTATTGTTTGTAATGCTATTACATTGCTGATCTAGGGATTTTCTGTAATGTCCTGACACAAGGTCAGACAAAAATTGTCAACTGTTTTGGTAGCTTTAATTGTGTGCCTTGTCTTATTCAAAGCAGTAGCTGATACAACGGCTGCCGAATTCCTTTTTGATAATGCAATAGTCACCAAATATTGTAATACATCGAACAAGTCAAACCTCTTTTGTAGATGCCAGCACTTTGTGGCGCTCCCTGCTTTCTGCGCCTTCTATCCTACTTCTTCCGGAATCTAGTCCGGCATCCTGCTCTTCAACCGGAATGGATGGCATAGACCGAGGGAGAATATCATGACTCTAAAATAATAAAAATACATTACATTTAAGCTGTAAATAGACTAAGAAATAGACTAAAAAAAACATATACAGGCAGTCCCCGGGTTCCAAACATAGGGTCTTGTAGGTTTGTTCTCAAGTTGAATTTGTATGCAAGTCGGAACAGGTACCATATTTTTTGCTCCATAAGATGCACTTTTCCCCCTCAAAAAATGGGGGAAAACATCTCTGTGTCTTATGGAACCAATACTGACCAGGCACCGCCGCTGCCGAACAGTATGGCTGCATAGATCCAGAGCTCCGCTCTGTACCAGGGAATAGGCTTCAACATCACAGCCCAGGACCTCTCCAGCAGCGATCCATCTGTGTAGCTCCAGCCCAAAAAATTATTTTTACGTTTTTTGGATAGCATAGGGAAGGGTTAACACCGCTGTAATATTTATTTTGCCATGTTCCTGTTCAGAAGCTTTTACCTCCCTATAACAATTGGATTTTGAAAATTTCTGGTTGTTGTGGAAACAAGAATTGGTGATAAAGCTTCAGCGGAGACACCTTTTTTTCCTCATGATAACTTTTACAGGACTGAATTTCCCTTCCTAGGGGTAGATTTTCTCTCACTTCCTGTTGTCTCTCTCGGTTTGTAAGTAGGAGTCGTTTGTAAATCAGATGTTTGTAACCCAGGGACTGCCTGTATACATGAAAGATCTGAGTTGCAGCAATGAAAAAAATTATACAGCAGATTGGCTGCCCACAGGCACATTAAGCCACTAAAACACACACATATTTTATATATATATATATATATATATATATATAATCAGACACATAACACAAATAGTGTGTGTGTGTCCATATTTCTCACCCGCAACTGTGAAAATCGTGGTGGTTTCTGAGGAGGATCCTCACATGGTCTTTCTGCAAGTGAGGCTAAGATTCTTTTTCGGTGTCCCAATAAATTTACTTTTAGCACCTGTCAGAAACGGAGGACATTTTAGGGTTGCAGTCTTTATTATCATCTGTTCCATGGTCAGATTTGGTAAATCAAGGAAATTAGTTTTTTCGGCTCTTTTATAGTAATACATTTTCCAGTGTCATACATAGCCATTCATCTTAATAAGTGCTTTTCAACAAATCTAAACCAGCAGACTTGCCTGTGTGCAGAAATATTGGATACCTTGTACTCAATTCCGTTTGCAGCAAAATGGTCCCATACTAGAGAAAGCCCTCCAGAGTATTTCTCTAATTAATATCTGTCTTCAGGGATAGTGACCACTTTCCCCCACAATGTTGCTGTTACGTGCCATTGCAATCAGACAAGAGAAAAGTCAAAAGAAGAGGCAGAGAGTCTGCTTATCTAAACTGGCCATATACTGTAAATTTCTCTTGTTCAGTCCTGTGGGCTGATTAAGTCTACCGATTCCCTCTTCAATTCCAAACAGAGTGGATAAAGGAATCCTCCCTTCCAGCAAACACCCACGGCTGTCAGAATCTGATGTTAGGGCAACAATATTCTACCCAGTGCCTTCAAACTTCCAAATCAGAGATAATATGGGAGGGTGCCAACAGGGCTACCCATGGCTGAAATTAGTACTAGGGGTTTGCCAGGCATGGGATTCCTCAATTTAAAACATGATTAAAAGGAAAACTTACATTGACAATCTCAAGTTCCCACAAACTTCGAAGAGTCTCCATAGAGCTATAGCCGCTGCTTAAAAAACTGGAAGCATACTGCTGGAGGGAAAGATTACGCAGCCATGAGGTTACAGACTGATCCCACGACAGCGGGAATGGCTTAAAAACAAAAAACAAAACAAAAACAAAAAACAAATTGTGAACCAAAATGTGCTAGGATATCTGTGTATGTTAGCTTAAACACCTAAGGTCAATTCAGTTTCCAGATTTGGTCTAATTTCTAAAGGGATAAACACACTAACACATCTTGCATAAAAAAGACAAACATATTTAGAATGGATATGTATAACAATTTAGTCTGAAGTTGAGAGTTGAAAAAAAAAAAAAGAAAGAAACTGTGCATATAAATAACGGTAATTTCAACTTCATGGGACCCCGGGGGCCCTTGATGCGTCCCTGTCATATTTATTAGTGGCCTGTAAGCAACATCACTGTTTGATTAAGATGCTCCAGCCTCTTCTGGGCCCCAGTGCACATGTAGGCTCCTTGCTGGTCCGATATTTTGGACTGCAGTGTGGCTGATAGGATAGGTGATTAAGTGGGGGAATGCAATATTATTCCCTTGCCTTTTCCAATTTTCCTTTTTCTTGTTTACCATCTATATACTCTATAAAGAGTATCTGGTTGGACGGGATTCGGATTGGCCCCTGCGTCAGAATGTCTCTTCTGCATTTATTTTAAAAATGTTTTGGATGCTAGAATGTACCTATCTAGTGATTAGGATGTAAGTATACAGTGCCTTGCGAAAGTATTCGGCCCCCTTGAACTTTTCAACCTTTTGCCACATTTCAGGCTTCAAACATAAAGATAAACAATTTTAATTTTTTGTGAAGAATCACCAACAAGTGGGACACAATTGTGAAGTGGAACGAAATCTATTGGATAATTTAAACTTTTTTAGCAAATAAACTGAAAAGTGGTACGTGCAAAATTATTTGGCCCCTTTACTTTCAGTGCAGCAAACTCACTCCAGAAGTTCAGCGAGGATCTCTGAATGATCCAATGTTGTCCTAAATGACTGATGGTGATAAAAAGAATCCACCTGTGTGTAATCAAGTCTCTGTATAAATGCACCTGCTGTGATAGTCTCAGGGTTCTGTTGAAAGCGCAGAGAGCATCATGAAGACATCAGGAACACACCAGGCAGGTCCGTAATACTGTTGTGGAGAAGTTTAAAGCCGGATTTGGATACAAAAAGATTTCCCAAGCTTTAAACATCCCAAGGAGCACTGTGCAAGCGATCATTTTGAAATGGGAGTACCAGACCACTGCAAATCTACCAAGATCTGGCCGTCCCTCTAAACTTTCAGCTCAGACAAGGAGAAGACTGATCAGAGATGCAGCCTAGAGGCCCATGATCACTCTGGATGAACTGCAGAGAACTACAGCTGAGGTGGGAGAGTCTGTCCATAGGACAACAATCAGTCGTACACTGCACAAATCTGGCCTTTATGGAAGAGTGGCAAGAAGAAAGCCATTTCTCAAAGATATCCATAAAAAGTCTTGTCTAAAGTTTGCCACAAGCCACCTGGGAGACACACCAAACATGTGGAAGAAGGTGCTCTGGTCAGATGAAACCAAAATCGAACTTTTTGCCCACAATGCAAAACGATATGTTTGGCGTAAAAGCAACACAGCATAAAACAGCGTAAAAGCATCACCCTCAACACACCATCCCCACTGTCAAACATGGTGGTGGCAGCATCATGGTTTGGGCCTGCTTTTCTTCAGCAGGGACAGGGAAGATGGTTAAAATTGAGGGGAAGATGGATGCAGCCAAATACAGGACCATTCTGGATGAAAACCTGTTGGAGTCTGCAAAAGACCTGAAACTGGGACGGAGATTAATCTTCCAACAAGACAATGATCCCAAACATACAGCAAAATCTACAAAGGAATGTTTCACAAATAAACGTATCCAGGTGTTAGAATGGCCAAGTCAAAGTCCAGACCTGAATCCAATCGAGAATCTGTGGAAAGAGCTGAAAACTGCTGTTCCAACGCTCTCCATCCAACCTCACTGAGATCGAGCTGTTTTGCAAGGAAGACTGGGCAAGAATTTCAGTCTCTTGATGTGCAAAACTGATAGAGACATACCCCAAGCGACTTGCAGATGTAATCGCAGCAAAAGGTGGCTCTACAAAATATTAACGCAAGGGTGCCGAATAATTTTGCACGCCCCACTTTTCATTTTTTTTATTAGTTAAAAAAGTTTCAAAAATCCAATAGATTTCGTTCCACTTGACAATTGTGTCCCACTTGTTGGTGATTCTTCACAAAAAATAAAAATGTTATATCTTTATGTTTGAAGCCTGAAATGTGGCAAAAGGTTGAAAAGTTCAAGGGGGCCGAATACTTTCGCAAGGCACTGTATGTATTGTACTATCAAATGGCATTACAACAATCTTAGTTGTGATTTTTTTGGCTGATTTCCTTGTCTAAATCTTTTAGATATGGTGTTACCCGAAAAACGGTTTGGGTTACTCCATTACACCTATCCATGATTTTTTGTATATGGTATTGCATCCGTGATTATTTATATGTTTCTGTGATATTGTAATTATGTATTTTTTTGTATAATAAAACATTTTTTATATAAATTTTTCTACGTATGTGAATATGGTATTACCTATAAAGTCCCACTTCTAGGGGGTTTCTCAATTTTTCTATCCTGCTGGGGATGTGGTACATCTTTTATAGCAGATTTATTTCAGATAGCTCTGTTTCAATAAGACTATCTAAGGTGATAATAAAGAAAGTTTATGAAGTTGTTGCCAGGGTAAAGCCACACACAGTTGGTTAAGCAGGGATCGGACTAGATTCAAACCATGTATGGGCAGGCTGATTACACCCAAATTGATCAATCAACTTGGACAAAACCAGCATGTTGGGTTTTTCCAGCCAATGGCTATGACTACTAGCAATAATTACGGTGTTCTCCCAGGCAAGATGGCAAAACCAACCAGATAAACCAACCCACCCCCCAAAATGCCAACATGTGGTTGACGGAAATAAAATAATGCAATCTATGGATCTATGGCCGGCTTCAAGTGGTTGCAAAGGAAGAAAGGTTATTTTTACCTGAGGTCCATCTAGATCCAGAGATGTTGCAGGAGTGTGTCAGGACTCCCCTCCCCATTGGCTCCCGCTGCTGTCAGTCAGTCAGCCAGTCAATGAGGTGAGAAAGGGGGTGGGCCGTGGCTCTGTGTCTAAATGGACACAGGGAGCTGTGGCTTTGCTCGGGTGCCCCCATAGCAAGCTGCTTGGTGTGAGGGCACTCAATAGGAGGGAGGGACCAGAAGCACCAGAGGGGGACGCCAAAAGAGGAGGATCCAGTCTGCTCTGTGCAAAACCACTGCAAACAACAGGTAAGTATAACATATTTACTTTTAACAAAAGAAATAATAAAAAAAAAATTGAGACTTTCATATCACTAAGGGGAAATGTAAGGAATTGAGAACGAAGGACATGGCAGAGCTAAAAGCATCTGTACAGTTGGCTCTCATAAACCTTGTTACCCTGTTTCCCCTAAAATAAGACCTAGTGTGATTGTCGGTGATAGCTGCAATAAAAGCCCTACCCCCCAAATAAGCCCTAGTTAAAGTCCTTGTCGGTCTTCTTTTCAGGGTAGTGCTTATTTTTGAGGAAACAGAGTAGGGCTTATTTGGGTGGTAGGGCTTATATTGCAGCCAACACCGACAATCACGCTAGGTCTTATTTTAGGGGAAACAGGGTATGGCAGGCTTGTAATTGGGCATATGAGTTAAAAAAAAAACTTCTGACAGCAGCTGGCCCAGAAACCACACACTAACTTCTTCCCACTCAGAGAGTGGTGTTCTCCCACAATGGTAGATAGTAATCCCAGCCCCCAAGGTAACGCAATTGGTCCATTCCCAATTTTTATTTTAAGCACTTGAATAAGGATAGCAGAGGGTTGTGGGCTTTTTCTTGCCCTCACTAAATCAAGCCCTTGATTTTTTGGTGGACTTATATAATAACTTATAGCTCAGGCAATTGCAAACAAATTTCAGTAGAAGGTAACAAAATTTTGTAAACGGGGACATAAGAAGGTATTGGGAATTGTACCATCATTTAAAAATACTTGGTGTAGACTAGGCCACAAACTTGGATTTAAAGTGGCCCCAGGGAGAGTGGCTTTCCCTGGGGGGCACTTGCTGAAAACAAGGGACCTGGAGCATTGGAAGGGGACCACATTAAAGGAGTATCAAGGCTGCTCAGTGAAAAACCATTGCACCGAGCAGGTAAGTATGACATGTTGACTTAGTTTAAAAGAAAAAAAAAAAAAAAAGATGAAGGTTTAATATCCCACCATTGGTACAACTTTTTGCTGTAGGTCTATCTGTATACCAGACTTGCCCAGTCAATAAGATTAGTCCCAGTCTAGAGCAATTTTTAGATAATACCATTCTACAGCATTGAAAGCTACATCTAAGGAAACCGTTATTCCATTGTCCTGGTTTGCATAGTGACATTTTCAAGTACTCTTAATATTCATGATAGTACTGTCATGCCCCTTTCACACGAGCTTTCCGATCAGGTCCGACTGTCAGTTTTTTCAGGCGGACCTGCTCCATTCACCCCTATGGGGAAGAGGATGACATCCGCTGCTATCAGATTCTGTCCATAAAAAAATTTAAAAAAAGACGACGTATGGAAACCCTATTTTCCATCTGTCTGGCGGATCAGATGAAAGCGGGCAGACGGTCCATTTTCATCCTATTTCCCCATAGAGCACAGCGGGGCTCTGACTGTCACCTGCCTCCTCAGTGGAGATCAATAGATCAGCTCCCGCTAAGCAAAATGCAGTCCTTCGGGCGGATTGCCGGTGTGAAAGAGCACTTACACAGCATAAAATCATTTCAGTCTGGATGCGTTTCAGGGGACCTTGAAATTAACCTAAAACCTTGAAAGAAGGTTGCATTATTGTAACTTCATTACCTTTGGTAAAAAATGGGCTGCTTGAAGAAGTCGGCGACGATGTTCTACATCTGTGACTCCAATATCTATTAGATCCTGATCGTCCAATATATTGTCCGTCTGCAGGGACAAAAACAGAGAAAGACAAAGAATGCTATGAATTAAACAACAGTAGAACAAACACATAACAGTGTAACCAAATGAAATATATGCAGGTGCTTTTGCACAGTAAGTGCATACTGTATTCTATGCAAGCTAAAGAAAATAGGTTTCAGCTATTTAGTCAGGCCCATAAATATTGGGACATCAACACAATTCTAATCTTTTTGGCTCTATACACCACCACAATAGATTTGAAATTAAACAAACAAGATGTGCTTTAACTGCAGACTTGCAGCTTTAATTTGAGGGTATTTACATCCAAATCAGGTGAACGAGGAATTACAACAGTTTGTATATGTGCCTCCCACTTTTTAAGGGACCAAAAGTAATGGGACAATTGGCTGCTCAGCTGTTCCATGGCCTGGTGTGTGTTATATGTTATTCCCTCATTATCCCATTTACAAGGAGCAGATAAAAAGGTCCAGAGTTAATTTCAAGTGTGAAGAAAGCCATCATTAGGCTGAAAAAACAAAACAAATCCATCAGAGCGATAGCAAAAACATTAGGTGTGGCCAAATCAACTGTTTGGAACATCCTTAAAAAGAAAGAATGTACCGGTTCAGCAATACCAAAAGACCCGGAAGACCACGGAAATCAACTGTGGTGGATGACCAAAGAATTCTTCACCCTTCACAACAGTTGGCCAGATCAAGAACACTCTCCAGGAGTAGGTGTATGTGTGTCAAAGTCAACAATCAAGAAAAGCCTTCATCAGAGTGGATACAGAGGGTTCCCCACAAGATGTAAACCATTGGTGAGCCTCAAAAACAGGAAGGCCAGATTAGAGTTAGCCAAACAACATCTAAAAAAGAGTTTGCAGTTCTGGAACAACATCCTATGGACAGATGAGACCAAGATCAACTTGTACCAGAGTGATGGGGAGAGAAGAGTATGGAGAAGGAAAGGAACTGCTCATAATCCAAAGCATACCATTTGATCAGTGAAGCATGGCGGTGGTAATGTCATGGCGTGGGCATGTATGGCTGCCATTGGAACTGGTTCTCTTGTAATTATTTATGATGTGACTGCTGACAAAAGCAGAAGGATGAATTCTGAAGTGTTTTGGGCAATATTATCTGCTCATATTCAGCAAAATGCTCAGAACTCATTGGACGCGCTTCACATTGTAGATAGACAATGACCCGAAGCATACTGCAAAAGCAGCCAAAGAGTTTTTTTAAAGGAAAGAAGTGGAATGTTATGCAATGACCAAGTCAATCACCTGACCTGAATCCGACTGAGCATGCATTTTACTGGCTGAAGACAAAACTGAAGGGAAAATGCCCCAAGAACAAGCAGGAACTAAAGACAGTTGCAGTAGAGGCCTGGCAGAGCAACACCAGGGATGAAACCCACCGTCTGGTGAGGTCTATGCATTCCAGACTTCAGGCTGTAATTGACTGCAAAGGATGTTTGCAACCAAGTATTAAAAAGTGAAAGTTTGATGGATGATTGTTAATCTGTCCCATAAAAAGTGGGAGGCACATATACGAACTGTTGTAATTCCTACACCGTTCACCTGATTTGGATGTAAATGCCCTCAAATCAAAGCTGAAAGTCTGCAGTTAAAACACATCTTAGTTTCATTTCAAATCCATTGTGGGGGTGTATAGAGGCAAAAAGATTAGAATTGTGTCGATGTTCCAATATTTATGGATCTGACTGTAAATCTCTGCTACATACACTGAGCAAATGCATCAAGCATCTGGAATACTGTTAAGGCACTTCTGTGAATAGGGTGGTCTTTTCCTACTTTGGAATGAAGCATTCCTAACCACGATAAAAACGGTAGCAGAATAACCCAGGTCCTTATACTAAGCTGAGACGAAGCTGTCAAGGCAAAATGGAAATGATCGTGTAATCTATCCGGGGGGGGGGGGGGTGTTTTTCTTAGATCTGTCTGCTGGCTCTCAACTTTTTAGAAATTGGAGCAAAGGTAACATGGCTTGGACTGTGGTCCTGGTAAAGCATCACCAATTTTCATTACTCATTGTTAATTTACAAGCGTCACTTTTGCAGACTTGTGAAAGCCTACCTTGTAAAACTGAAAATTACATCTGCCTTAGATCTCAAAGGCAGTCTAAAATCTTTAAAGGATAAATTCACCTTATGGGAAAAAATAATAAATGCAAATATTTTTGCAGGAAGAAAAAAAAAAAAAAAAGTAGCATTTTTTTTCCCTAAGGAGGCGGGAAAGCATTGCGCCTACGTATGGTCAGCGTATCAAGTGTAATGCCAGACTCCTGCAGACAAGCAGTGCAGCTTTCAGCCCGTACCTGCTTACGGGCTTACTGTTTACAAGCAGGGCTTGTTAATGCACTACAAGCCTGCACATCAGCTACCTCGCAGTCCATTCAGAACTATGAGCCATTGGGAATGCACAGGGAACTGTGATTGAATGGCATGGTCTCATGGGTGGAGCCCTGCACAGCTATGTAATTTTCAAATAGTAAAAGCTGGGAGAAGATCCCCACGCTTGATGTGAAAGGGGGGTGGAGGCTGCAGCTGCTGAAACAGGTTACATTGTTCTACTGTATTGTGTATTTCATATGAATTAAATGTTATGGAAATCTATTTGAATATAGTATAATCACTTTATAAAAGGATTTGTAAATTATGTATGTACCTTCGTCTACCTGAAACTGTTCCGCACTTTGTACACCAGAGCTCATATTTTAAACATATTTTCCACCCAATGATGTTTAACTTTTGTTTTGGATAATAAAATCAAGGAATTTTTACAAAATTATTTTGTTTCTCATTGCTGCTAAAAAACAAAAAAAAAAAACAAACATGGGGAATTTATCTGACCTTCCAATTTGATAATGGGGTGTGCAGCTAGCTCAGATTCCCCATGTGCCCTCCCTCTTTCGCTAGGGCATCTGATACTTGTCTTGCAGAAGTGATAAGGAATACTACTTTGTGGGATTCACATCCTGCAAAGTCACATGGGGGAATAGGGGAGATGCACAAGACTATCTGAACAAAAATCTAAAAGAATGAGAGGCCAGTGGTCTCTAAAACAAAATAGAAGGGCTGAAACCTGACCCTTAAGAGTACCAAAAGCCAAACATTGGTCCAGATCCAGATGAAAAAAAAAAAGGAGAGGATTCATCACATGCAGACACTCCTAGAAAGCAAACCAAGAAAATCAGGATAAAATAGAGCCTGCCTTCCATATTCAAGTTTAGACTTTGCTTCCCTGGTGGTATCCAGATAGGCGACACTGAAGTGACATCAGAGGGTTAGTAGAAGCAGCAGCACGCAGAGCAAGGAGTTGTCATGGTACAGCGCTTGATTTATTTCTAGAATGCCAGACTCCTAGTGCTGGCCTGAGCACTTGACTTGTGAGTGCCGATTTATGGTTTTATATGGATTCTACTAAAAAACAGATTGTTTTACGCTATGAGCCTTCTCTTTTTGGACCTTTCCTTAATGGGACCCTTTTTCCTGAATAAGAGTGTTTGGGAAGATCCTAAAAAACAGGTGATTATTTTGAAATAAATGGTGAAATATATCTAGTAAAAGAGTACAGCCACTGAGGCGATTCAATAAGGGTGTGAAGCACAGGCACTTTACCACACTGAAAAAGAAGACTGCGGGCACATTTTTTTTCACTTCTGTGGGATTCATGGCTCAAACAGTGTATGATGTATGGACTTAGACTTGGATCGCACCTATGCATTTTTTAGTGCATTTTCAGTTTTGCAGAAACACACTACAGCATATTTAACATGGTTTCCTATGGATGTAGTTCACATCTGTGCATTTTATGAAAAGGGCCAGGGATTTTCTGTTTTTTGGTTCCATAGACTTTAATGGATCAAAAATTTGTATTGAAAAACGCAAAATGAACCTGGAATATGCAAACTGCAACCTGCCTAGGTGTGAATCAGGCCTTATAAATGGCTATATTTGATATATTATTCAATTATACATATAATATAACATATTTATATGTATTGTTTAATCAGTGAGTGGAAGCAGGAAGTGAGGATACAGGGGGCCATGTTATCAGCGAGCATGAGATCCCAAACATTAGGAAAACAACTAGTGCTCAGAATAGGATAAAGTAAGCAGGAAGATTAACAACAAATCATTTAAAATGATTTAATGATTTAAAAAATGTTTCCCCCTTGGATTAACCCCTTCACATTTTTGGGTAAAAATGTGGTGATGCGACCCAGTGCACATCCTGCTTCGTGTGTATATTCCTTGAACAGCTGTTCAAGGGTGAATACTGATGTGTGAGATGTAAGCACATTGGTTGTTTGGAAGTCAGGATCCAGGATCTAAAGAATCAACTGACAAAACTGTGAAGCAGCAACAACCTGGAAAAGAGCTTGGACCTTGCCCATAAGGTGTTGGCCAGGGCTAGTATAGAGTGTGGTGTGATAGAGTGGAAAGAGCCACAGGAAGGTAGGTGGGTTACAGTTAGAAGGAATGGTAGTGGGAAGAGCTTTAGAGAGAGGTATCCTGAGTTGGTACACCCCAATAAATATGCCAGGTTGCATGATGTTGGGGATTTGAGCTCAGGTGCTGCATTTCTGGAGCAGACTTCCAGGGGAATGTCTGCTCCAGTGATGATGGGTCAAGGTTACAGGCAAGGGTAAATAGACATAAAAGCAAAGAAAACTGCGCTTAATACCCCAAAAATTATTGCTAGCACAATACCCTAAGACATACATAAATACTAACTCAACAAGGCAGTTCTCATAAATATATGTAAATAATAGACAGTGCTTATGCTGTGTATAATGCAACAACCAAAAACATAAATTTAGATTATGTTCATAAAAAGTGCGTCAAAATAAATCAAAATTGTGCATGATACAAAATGTTAAAAACATAAGACCATCAGAATAAACCAAAAATGAAAATATATAAAAGTCCCACAAAAGAGAGCCAGAAGCTGTCAAGATGATCTCCCTTGTATACGGCAGAAAGAAAAGTGAATCCCAAAGAAAACTTCCAGATGTTAGAACCATTATGCAAACTAGCATAATGCATGAAGAGTGGGGGCTTACCAGGTTCTAATGATCCTCACTCAGGAAAGGTCACACTTTGTTTTTTTAAATGCTCCACAAAACCTCTGATCTTATACTGGGGATCTTGTCAGGGCAGCTGTACCACAGCAAATGCAGTGAGACTCCATACACGAATAATACCGTAAAAGAAGAAAGCCACACTCTTTGTTAAAGAAAACAGCGGATGATGGAGAGTACCTTTCACACTACTCCCCCTAGCTTAGTCTGGAGGAAAAAAAACTGTCCTTTTGCCAAATGCTTTTATCTGTTCTCCAGATTTGAGAGATGGATTGATTCTTCCTAAATTCCTGATGCGTGTAAGAAGAGTAGTAGTCACGGCCAATAAACTGGAGTTTACCTCCTTCTCTCAGAAGGGCATGGTACAACTTTAAAACTGCCTCCCGAGACCAGCCTGCCATGGCAGGTGTAGAGAGGAAAGAGCTGGCCCTGCCAGTCGCTCAGGGTCACTTACATGAACATAATCTAAATTTAGGTTTTTGTTTTTTGCATTATACACAGCATAAGCACTCTCTATTATTTACCTACACTTAAGAGCACTGCACTGTTTTTGTAAGAGTAAATAGATATTGGTGGTAGAGGAATAATTTATCAGGACAGATAGGAAAAGCTGTCAAACACCATGACCGCCAAAAAGTATAAAACTATAATCCTCCCACTTTATAAGATTTTGGTTCAGCCTCATCTGGAATATTCCATCCATTTCTGGTCACCAATCCTCAGACAGGATGTGCTGGAGCTTGATAGCCCAGAGAAGGGTAACAAAATTAATATGGGGGCTGTAAGAACTTTATTATGAGGAGCGACTGCAAGCACTAAATGTATTCTCCCTGGAGAAGAGATGCTTGAGTGGAGATAAGATAGCAATATACAAATATCTCATCTGTGATTCCAGCGTAAGTATGAAACTTTTTAGTCCCAGGGGAGTGCAAGAGGACACAGGGCCACACGATGAGACTGGAAGAGAAGCAGTTTAACGTTAAGATGCGTAGATTTTTTTTTTTTTTTTGCACTGTCAGAACTGCCTTCCACAATCGGTGGTGTCAGCAGTAAGTATGGATAGTTTTAAAAGACTCTTGGGTGGGCATTTTAGTAAAAACAATAAACGAGGATATGTAACTATGTATATGGTTTACTGAGGGCACAGGTTCAGCACATCATGGGTCGGATGGACAGATTGTTGGGGAGGACTCAGCTGTCTTGGTACATATTGGTACCAATGACAAAGATGGAGCATCCAGAAAAAAATATAATAATTTTAGGGCCTTAAAAGCTATATTGAAGAAAGGGTACTCCAAAGCAGTATTCTCAGAAATACTCTCTGTAACTCAAGCCACACCAGAGAAGCAGAAGGAACTTAAGTGGCTGAGAAACTGGTCCAGGAAGGAGGGTTTTGGGTCCAAGGGGAACTGGGCTGATTTTTTCAGTCAGTTACTGGCTCTACAGCAGGAATGTGCTGCACCTAAATGGGGAGGAAAATAGCAGAAGGCAGAAGAAAGTTAGAAAAACTTCAACTAGGTGATGGGGTAGGGATCAGAGGAAGCTATTCCAGGCAATGAGCGAGGGGCAGAAGGTACTATTGTGGTACTGTTGTGGTAAGTGTTGGTAGTAAAACTGAAGTACATAAGACCAATGCGCGCAGGCTGGTGAAAGCCTACTAAAACCTTAGAACAAACAAGGATAAAATAAATATGTGCAAGTACAAAAATGGATGTTCAAAAATGCTGGAAGTTTGGTGAATAAAATGGAACTGGAGCTACTGATACATGAGGAGAATGTCAACTTTGTGGGAGACCTGATTTGCCAGCTCGCATGAATAAGTGGGTGTATGCTACAGGCCTCAAACCTGAAGGATGAAGAGGAGACCAATTTCATCTCAGAGCTGGAGTGTTATCTCTCTTCAAAGTACCATAGCTGTCTCCTGCACCATTCTTCTGTTATCAGCCTGATAACTCCGGACAAGGTCTCTGTCACATATGATAAAAGCCGCCTGAGTTTTGTGTTGGGGCATTCAAAGGACAATGCTGAAAGTCTCTACCTAAGTCTCTACCTATGAGGAGGAGGGGTGTGCGCCTTTCCTACAATCAGCTGTCTTGGCTGTATGCCAATGCTGTATTGATAACCAGGAAGAGAATTTCTCCTAACACATGTGCACTTTCTAAACAGTATATAAAGATGAAGATAGCAGATATACATGTAAAACTTATGTAGGGAAATTTGTTTAATCTGTGTGTCATCTGAGGCTGTTCACTTCACTGGATATATGTGAGGGTTTACATCCACTTTAAGATTAAAAAAAAAAAAGCCTTCTGCGTGTAGCAGCCTCCCCAGCATCCCCTAACACTTACCTGAGCTCCATCTCTGTCCATGAGTCCCTGCTTCCTGATTGACTGAGACACAGCAGTGGTGCCATTGGCTCCCCCGGCTGTCAAAGTCAGTTAGGATAGGAGAGAGAGGGAGTGGGACCAAATGGCACCTTCATGTCTGAATGCATATACGGAGCTGCAGCTCGGCTTGGGCGCCCCCATGCCAAGCTGCTTGCTGTGGGGGCACTCAACAGGGGGGAGGGACCAGGAGCAGCAGAGATGGACCCAAGAAGAGGAGGATCTAGGCTTCTCTGTGCAAAACCAACTGCATAGAGCAGGTAAGCATAACATGTTTGTTATTTTTTATTTCTTTTTTTTTTTTAAAAGACTTTACAATCACTTTAAATTTCAAACTGGGCTCCTTACTTCACAATTTGAAATGAGAAGACATTCTAGAAACAAAAATCACAAAGGAAAAGTGGGAGTGCTTTAGTAACATTTTAATTAATGGCATTAGCCAGTGTATTCCAATGGGTAACAAATTTAAAAGAATAAGACCCCTTTCACACTGAGGCATTTTTGGGCTAAAAATAGTGCCTGTAAAGCGCCAGAGGCGATGCACTGGCAGGACGTTGAAATGAATGGGCAGCGCCACCGAACTGATGGCAAAGCGTCACTTTGCAGGTCACTTTAACCCTTGTTTTGGCCGCTAACGGGTTAAAAGCGCCCTGCTAGTGGCCAAAAACCTCTGCAAAAACGACGATAAAATGCAGCTCAAAATAGCGGCCTTTTACCATCAACGCTCGCCGTGCTTCAATGTGAAAGCAGCCTTACAGTTAAACCTGGGTGGCTAAATTCAAGCATAAAAGGGCATAAGACAAAAAAATAAGTTATTGAAAAAAATATAAGGCCAACACTATAAAGAATGTAATATGAAATGTAAGAGCCCGATCAGGGTAGCAAAAATAGATCACGAGAGACACCTAGCAGAAGAGGCTAAAAAGAATCCCAATCATTTTTTTTTAATATATTAATCGTAAAAATTAAAAGTCAGAGCATCTTAGCCCCATAAAAGATGATCAATGGAAGTTGGTTACAAGTCACAGGGAGAAAACTGTTCAATACATTCTTCTCTTCAGGTGAAGAATGGGTATAAGACAACACAGCACAAGCTGCACCCCTGTGGCTAACAGAAACCAGTGTTGTAAAAAGGCTTGAAAAACAATGTTAACAAATCACCAGGACCAGATGACTTGCACCCAAGAGTCGTCAAAGAGGTCATTGCTAGACTGTTATTCCTAAACTTTAGGGAAAGCTTACTGACTGAAATGGTACCATCCGATTATTGAAAAGCTAATGTGGTACCAACATTCAAAAAAGGGCCAAGATACATACCTGGAAACTACAGGCCAGTAAGCCTAACATCAACAGCATGTAAACTATTAGAGGGAATGATAAGGTACCAAATACAAGAATTTGCTGATGAAAATAGCATCATTAGTAGTAACCAGCATGAATTTATGAAGGATTGTTCCTTCCAGACCAAACCAATAACATTCTATGAGGAAGTGAGCTGTAATCTGAATAAAGGAAAACCTGTGGATGAAGTGTATCTATATGTTGCCAAAGCATTTGACACAGTACTCCATAAATGCTTAACCACTTGACCACCAGAAGCTTTTACCCCCTTCATAACCAGGGAATTTTGTTTTTCTATTCAGCACTGGACTATTTTACTTGCCAAATGCACAGCCATGCAACACTGTACCTAAATGAAATTTGTATAATTTTTTCACACAAAATGGAGCTCTCTTTTGGTGGCATTTAATCACCGCTGGTTGTTTTTTATTTTTTGCTATATAAATTAAAAAATAGCAAAAATTGTGGACATTTTTGTTTAGTTTGTTTTAAAAATTTTCAAATAATCTTTCTTCATAAATTTAGGCAAAAATGTAATCTGGTACAATGCTTTGGTCAAAATAGCCCAAATCAGTGTACGCTAGTCTAAGTGACAGTTAGAGAGTCTACAAACTATGGTATATTTAAAAAATTATCAATTCTGATTTACTGACGGCCAATCTAATTTCTTAAAGGGGTTGTAAAGGTAAATGTTTTTTCACCTTAATGCATTAAGGTGAAAAAACATCTCACACTGCCTGCGCCCCCCAGCCCCCCCGTTTTACTTACCTGACCCCTCAAAAGTCCCGCGCTCGCCCCCGCCGTCCTTTTGCCGCTCAGCCTGGCCGCTGATTGGCTGGAGTGGATGGATTGAAAGCAGAGCAGCCACTGGCTCGCGCTGCTGTCAATCACATCCAATGACGTGGAGTGCTGGGGGGGTGGGGCCGTGTGATACAGCGATCGGCTAAACTGCCGAGACAGTACATATACCCCTAAAATTACCATTTTTTTGGAATGCAGACAGTCCAGGGTATTTAGTAAGAGGAATGGCACATTTTTTTAAGTTATAACTTTTTGACACTATTTTTTGTAAAATTAAAAACAAAAATGTGTTTTTCTACACTTTTTTTTTTTTACATACTGTCACCAGTTCAGTACAGGGTTATCATATGACTGTTGTGGCGGTTGTCAGGGATAGTAACTGTTTTTTTTTTTTTACATACTTTCAGAGTAATTCATTGTCACCATAGTGAGACTGTACTATAGGGGGTGATCAGATATTTACACTGACAGCAATCGTTTGAACGGTCATGAATGTCATTCATAACAGCTGAGCTTATTGTTGACATGCAGTGATTGGCCCAGATACCATGCGATAGCTGTGGGACAATCATAACATCACAGCTGCTCTGAATGAAATTCAATCATAACAGCTTTGTTGACATTGTGATTATGTGACTGCAATGCGACCAGGAACCATAATGCGCTGTGTCCTGGGGACACATTGGTTGTATATACCTGGACATAAAACTGATTACAGGAGGGTGTTCAAAAGGGGCTGATCAATAGTATCTTTTGAATGGTCTGGAGTTGTAAGTGGAGTTTCCCAGGGCTCTGTCCTGCTAACAATTGTGCTTAACTTGTTCATAAACGATTTAGAGGTTTCCATAAATAGTTCAATCTCAGTGTTTGCTGATAATACAAAGTTAAGCAGGGTAATAATATTACAACAGGATATAGCAACTTTACAAGAACAGCTTGATAAAATAGAGGGGTGAGCAACTACATGGCAAATGAGGCTCAATGTAGAAAAATTTTAAGTATTGCACTTGGGGCCAAAAAGAAAAGGATTTTACAGGTAAGCAGTTTTAAAAATCCTATTTTCTTTTCTTACATCAGGGGACACAGAGCCATAGTAATAACTATATGGGATGTCCCATAGCAATGGCAGGGGGGGGGGGAA
The DNA here is from genome assembly GCF_037356315.1 of Lithobates pipiens. Classification (NCBI taxonomy): domain Eukaryota; kingdom Metazoa; phylum Chordata; class Amphibia; order Anura; family Ranidae; genus Lithobates; species Lithobates pipiens. The sequence goes on along the minus strand of NW_027507748.1, from coordinate 274,715,763 downwards.
CAGAACAAAAAACAGGAGGCCAGAGGACTCACACTGCAGCCTGCAGTATATGCTGTGCCCAAAGGCAATATCCTCATGATCTTTAATATAGATTTGATAAAATCGGATAAATGCATGAACCGAAGACCAAGTCCCTGTCTTACAGATGTGAGCCATAGAGGCCTGATGATACACTACCCAAGAGGCACTTATCACCCTGGATGAGTGTGCTCTTATTATGAGAAGGAAGAATTTTCTTCTTTAAGCTGAAGCTTGGACAATCACCTTGACAAATCCATTTGGAAAATAGTGGATCTTGACGCTGCCTGTCCACATCTTGGACCCTCTGACAGTACAAACAAAATCTCTGTTTTGCGAACCTGAGCTGTCACCTTTAAAGCGGGAGTCCACCTTTTTTTTTTTTTAAAAGCCAGCAGCTACAAATACTGCAGCTGCTGACTTTTAAAATAATGACACTTACCCGCCCAGTGCGCCCGCAATGTCGGCACCAGAAGCCGATCTCTCGATAGTCTCTCGCGTGCTGCCGCCGCCATCTTGGGTATGGGAATCGGGAAGTGGAGCCTTGCGGCTTCATTTCCCGGTTCCCTACTGCGCATGCGCGAGTCGCGCTGCGCAATAAGGATGGTCCCCGCTGTCTCTGGGATCCGTGTGTTTCCCAGCAGACAGCGGGGGACCTTCGGAAAGGGGCGTAGATTCTGCGGAAAGGGGCGTACCTTCTGCAGATATCTATGCCGGAAGTGGGTGCAGATACCTGTACTGTACAGGTATCTGCACCCCCCCCCCCCCCTGAAAGGTGCCAATTGTGGCGCCGGAGGGGGGGGGGGGGGGGTTCCAATGAGCAGAAGCTCCACTTTAGGGTGGACCTCCGCTTTAAATAAACTCTGATTGCTCTTATTACATCAAGAGAATATAGTGCTTTTCCCCCAGAGTGATTAAGGCTCTGGGGGAAAAAGGAGGAAGAATAATATCTTGGTTTAAATGAAAACCTGTTAGGATCCTCCGAAGAGGAAAGATAAGTATCTTCCAATATTTGGGAAGATCTACCTGATCCCCAGCCTCCTGCACCTCCATAAAAGGGCCCTGAGGACTGGATCGGAATCTGCTATGTTTAGTCCTACTATGAAGACATCATAGCAATAATCATTTAAATGGTAGAAGAAAAAATCAGTTTGTATGAAATACACAGGGACAGAAATGTTCTACCCTTGACGGCTCATCTGACTAGCCGTATACCTCTCAGGGGAGGATGACATTCTTCTGAAAGGGTTTTTAACTTGTTCTATACCATTAACCCCTTAGAACCCTTAGAGGAGTTTCTGGTCCCTTTGCCACTCATAGCTTACAGCACAAAGCAGAGGCACTACCAGCAAAAGAATGTAAAACTTACTAGGCTATAGTACAGTACAATAACTGCTATCAATCCCAGCTAAAACAGTACAATTTTGTCAAAAGGGAAATGCCTGTGTCACCAAACCTGACCAGCCAACCTCTCTGCTCTGTCCCTCCACCGCCAGGCAGCAGTTTCTTTCACACTGCTTGAAACACTTCCTGCATGTGTGGCCGGCGTCTGGCACCATTAGCCACGCCCCCTGCGCGGAATACGGCCCCCGATCTTCCCTTTTCAAAAAAAAGGAGCCGATTTTCCCGCGCAACGTCCTGCAGCATGGCGGGGGGGGGGGGGGGTAAATCCTCCGCTCTTCCGAGCGGATGCAGTCTGCTCAAGAAATTCGTTTTTCTTTTTAATAAGAACAGGCAGCTGGTCTGGCATACAAATAAGAAAAAATGCCAATTTGGGGGCCTGGGCAGAGATCAGACCCCCTTTTTCTTACCAGAGGGTCTAAACCGAATGAAGCAGGAGAGTGAAAGCTTCTGCTGTTTCCAGCGTCAGGATGGTAAGTGCTGCAGCAAAGAGGGTTTCTCATCTTATTGCATTCTAAAAACGCTGAGAGTTTACAATCCATTTAAGTATGGATTCCAGGTCTGGCCACAATCCTCAGAAGAATGAGCTGGACCTGGAGAAAGTCCAGAGACGGGCAATAAAAATAAGGGTGCTGGAGGACCTCAGTTATAAGACACGACTCCAAACATTAAACTTATTTTCCTTGGACAAGAAGTGCTTTAAACAAGATATGATTTCAATATACAAATATCTAAATGGTGATTCTAGCATGGGGAGGAAACTATAATGTCTCAGGTCCCTCAAACAGACAAGTAGTCACTTAATGAAGCTGGAAAAGAAGCAGATTTACCCTAACAATGCGTAGGGTTTTTTTTACTGTTAGAGTGGTAAGAATGTGGAACTCCCTATAACAATTTGTGGTGTCAGTGGGTAGTGTCCATAACTAAAAAAAATAATTCACATGGGCATCTTAGTGCACAATATACAGGGAATAAGGGAAGCGGTAGTGACATGAACTGAATGGACTGGTGTCTTTATTCAAACTTACCAACTGTGCAACTTTAAATTGAACATGCACATTTTATGCATTTGTACTGCATGATTTATGTATGCCAATATATATATATATATTTTAGTTTATCCCCAAAATTTCAGTGGGTATTACTGTGTGTTTTTTTTATAATTTTGTGCCAATATCCTTTGTGATATTTATACATCAACTTGGTATTTTGGGTTGTTTAGTTAGAAGCACAGATTTTTTTTTTTTTATACATCCTTCGAAGGCCAACAGAGTAAAATCCTCTTTTGGATATGCGATTGACCTCCCAGTACAATCACAGAGCCTTGTGCGTCTATTTGGAAATCAGACCCATGCTGAAGTTGCGTTTAGAAGATTGTAACAAGCCATCAAAAATAAAGCACAAGGCTCCAGACATTTGCTCCACATGTGGAAATGGAAGTCCACCTCAGCTGGACTTTGGAGGAAACCAACCCACTCCGATACAGGCGGACAGGTTAGGGTCACTGCTGGCACAGGACAGAAGGCAGATAAAAGCCAAGTCAAACTGGGATTTTAAGAGGATTCTATCCAGCAAACAGAATACCCAATTTAAAGGTAAAATATAAAAGATGGGGTGCAATAAGTAAATAGATAGCAAATATTTCAAGCTTCAAAAATTGAGTTAGTCTGTGAAATCATTAAAAACCATGGTATGGTATGGCGGTAGCCCTGTAAAATTATCACTTTTGCCTTAAAGCCCATTGTCGGTTGTAAAGATCATGCTCACAGCTGCTGTATCTTGTTTTAACCTCTTGTTTACCATGCCATTAATAAACATACCAACATTTACTGAATTCCCTCTCAGATGGTAACATCTTTAGCACACTCTTAGGAGTGGCGCAGGACACCTCAGGGTGTATAGTTGAATGCTTCAAACAGCATGTGTAAATGGAAGAATAGGAGTCCTAAAAGACCCAAGGCTGGAGATAACCAGCTGAACCTCCAAATGCAGGGTAAAATGCATTGCATCAATAAGATCACAAGTCTTTGTAAATTGGCGATTATGACAGACAACGGTAGATCCTCAAAGGCAGTGTCTTTAGTAATAGACTGTTGAGACCCCTTTATTTAAACATGGTTAAAGGAACCAGTGGTTTAGCCGGATCGAAGGCCTTTGGAGGGCCAAGGATAGACTATGCAATCAATGTTCGCAAAGCGTTGAGCACACATGGTCAAAATGTCCTGATTTGAGGTCCCTGAGGAAAGGGACGGGGGCTCAGCCCCACCCAACATGGCAAAAAAAAAAAAATACACACCCAACAATGGAGGTACCAAGTTTCAGACTACAGCTGCAGGTTCCTTCAGAGGATACTGAGTAGATGCCCCCAGAACACAAGGGAAGTACCGGCTGGAGTCACTAGCAGCAGAAGTCCCATGTGTGTGTCTGTACAGACATGTTGCAACCACGTAGAGGTAATGCAAATAGGCACAAAGTGGAAGACAAGACCTCAGTTCCATGTATGTTGCAGTTGTTTAGGTGCTTATCAAATAGTTTCTTGAAACTATCGATGCCCCTCGCTGAGACCACCGCCTGTGGAAGGGAATTCCACATCATTGACGCTCTTACAGTACAGAACCCTCTACGTAGTTTAAGGTTAAACCTCGTTTTCTTCCAATTTTAAATGAGTGGCCACGAGTCTTGTTAAACTCCCTTCTGCAAAAAAGTTTTATCCCTATTGTGGGGTCACCAGTATGGTATTTGTATATTGAAATCATATCCCCTTTCAAGTGTCTATTCTCCAGAGAGAATAAGTTCAGTGCTCGCAACCTTTCCTCATAACCAATATCCTCCAGACCCTTTATTAGCTTTGTTGCCCTTCTTTGTACTCACTCCATTTCCAGCACATCCTTCCTGAGGACCGGTGCCCAGAACTGGACAGCATACTCTAGGTGCAGCCGGACCAAAGTCTTGTAGAACGGGAGAATTATTGTTTTATCTCTGGAATGAATCCCCTTTTTAATGCATGCCAATATTCTGTTTGCTTTGTTAGCAGCAGCTTGGCATTGCATACCATTGCTGAGCCTATCATCTACTAGGACCCCCAGGTCCTTTTCCATCCTAGATTCCCCCAGAGGTTCTCCCCCTAGTGTATAGATTACATTCATATTTTTGCCACCCAAATGCATTATTTTACATTTTTCTACATTGAACCTCATTTGTCATGTAGTTGCCCAACCCATTAATTTGTTCAGATCTTTTTGCAAGTTTTCCACATCCTGTGGAGAAGTTATTGCCCTGCTTAGCTTAGTATTGTCCGCAAATACAGAGACTGAACTGTTTACCCCATCCTCCAGGTTGTTTATGAACAAATTAAACAGGACTGGTCCCAGCACAGAACCCTGGGGGACCACACTACCCACCCCTGGCCATGAATACTCCCCATTTATCACTACCCTCTGAACTCACACTTGTAGCCAGTTTTCAATCCATGTACTCACCCCTATGGTCCATGCCAATGGACCATATTTTGTACAGTAAGCGTTTCTAGCGAGCAGGGCCCTCGAGTCCCTCCTGTATTGATTTGTATTGTAAGTGTACTGTCTGCCCTCATGTTGTAAAGCGCTGCGCAAACTGTTGGCGCTATATAAATCCTGAATAATAATAATTTATGGGGAACTGTGTCAAATGCTTTTGCAAAATCCAGATACACCACATCTACGGGCCTTCCTTTATCTAGATGGCAACTCACCTCTTCATAGAAGGTTAACAGATTGGTTTGGCAAGAACGATTCTTCATGAATCCATGCTGATTACTGCTTACCGTTCTCAGTACTAAATTCTTGCATATAGTCCCTCATCATCCCCTTCAAGAGCTTACATACTACTGATATTAGGCTAACTGGTCTGTAATTCCCAGGGAAGAATTGTGGGCCCTTTTTAAATATTGGTGCTACATTGGCTTTTCTCCAATCAGCTGGTAGCATTCCAGTCAGTAGACTGTCATTAAAAAAATGGAAACAGCGGTCTGGCAATTACTTGACAGAGTCCCCCAAGTACCCTTGGGTGCAAGCCATCTGGTCCTGGTGATTTATTAATGTTAAGTTTCCCAAGTCTAATTTTAATTCTGTCCTCTGTTAACCATGGAGGTGCTTCCTGTGATGTGTCATGAGGATAAACACTGCAGTTTTGGTTACTGAAGCCCCCGATTCTCTTCTGAAGACTGAAGAGAAGAATAAATTCAATACCTTCGCCACCCCCCCCCCCCCCCCCCCCATCTTTTGTAACCAGATGTCCCTCCTCATTCTTTATGGGGCCAATATGGTCTATCCTCCCTTTTTTACTGTTTACATACTTAAAGAATTTCTTGGAATTTTTTTTGCTCTCCTCTGCTATGTCTACCATGTTCATGTTCTATCTTAGATGTCCTTATTGCACCCTTACATTTCTTGTTGCATTTTTTATAAAGTTCGAACGTTGATGATGATCCCTCAACCTTGTATTTTTTTTTAAGGCCTTCTCCTTTGCTTTCATATGCATTTTTACATTGGGGTTAAGCCATCCAGGACTTTTGTTCGCTCTTTTAAATTCATTACCCAATGGGTTGCATTGGCTAATTTAATATGCTCTTAAAGCAAACCCGTCTCTCCTTTGTGTTCTTTATTCCTGGTCTTTGCATGATCATTAAGGTTTTAGAATAATTTTCCAGGGACACAAAAGGTGCTTAACCACTTCCCGACCGGCGCACGATGATGTACGTCGGCAGAATGGCACGGGCAGGCAAGTTGGCATACACGTACATCCATTTGTATTTGCCACCCTGCCATCGCGTGCGGCGCGCGCTGGTCGGGACCCCGTTCGTCCATTCGTGGGTCCCGCAGACTCGATCAGGGATACCCACGATCGTCTCAGAGGGAGGCTGAACGGGGAGATGCCGTTGTAAACTGCATCTCCCCGTTCTACCTAGCAACAAGTGACACTGATCTCTGCTCCCTGTGATTGGAGCAAAGATCAGTATTCACTAGCACACAGCCCAGCCCCCCACAGTTAGTAGAACGCCCCTAGGACATACTTAACCCCTACACTGCCACCCCCTGGTTAACCCCTTCACTGCCAGTGTAATTTACACAGGAATCAGTGCATTTGTATAGCACTGATTGCTGTATAAATGCCAATGGTCCCAAAAATGTGTCAAAAATGTCCAATGTGTCCGCCATAATGTCGCAGTCACAATAAAAATTGCTGATCGCCGTTATTACTAGTAAAAAATTTTTTTATAAAAATGCCAAAAAACTATCCACTATTTTGTAAACTAATTTATCAAACCAATCAATAATCGCTTATTGCGATTTTTTTTTACCAAAAATATGTAGAAGAATACATATCGGCCTAAACTGAGTAAAAAAAAAAAATGGTTTTTATATATTCTTGATATTTATTATAGCAAAAAGTAAAAAATAATGCGTTTTTTTTTCAAAATTGTTGCTCTATTTTTGTTTATAGCGCAAAAAATAAAAACCGCAGGGGTTATCAAATACCCACCAAAAGAAAGCTCTATATGTGTGAAAAAAAAAAGGACGTCAATTTTGTTTGGGAACCACGTCGCACGACCGCCCAATTGTCAGTTAAAGCAACGCTTTGCCGAATCGCAAAAAGTGGTCTGGTCTTAAGCCTGCAAAATGGTCCGGTCTGAAAGTGGTTAAATGGTGTGCCCAAGTTATATCATTGTGTAGAGGTGCGCATCCAGTTAGCACTATGCAATACATCACAAATATCCAAACCATGGTAGTTTTTGTTCATTAGCTTTGAAAAGAACACAAAAGGGCTCAATGTTTTGCCAACTTTTTATTACTGTGTTTGTTGCTCAGGAGATTTGTGCCAGACAAGACAGGAAGTGGAGAGCATCCCTTCAATGGAGAGACAGGCAGCAATGAGGAGGGTTTACAACCTATCCCAATCTTTTACTGCTGTCTGTGTCCTATGAAGAACAATTCCTCTCGCTTCCTGTCCAGGTGACAGATATCAAACAGAAAAGGAAGAAGAAAGAAATATCCACCATGGGAACCACTATAGAATTTAAACTGTAACAGAAAAAAACCCATCCAAAATTTAGTTTTGGCTGGAGCTGGTCTTTAACCACTTAACAACTGGCCCATAGCCGAATGACGGCTACAGGGCGGTTGTTTAACTCTGGGAGGCCGTCATATACGACGTCCTCCCAGAATTCCGCTCTTGCGTGCCCCCTGGGGCGCGCACTCGAGAGCATCCGTGACCGCCGGGTCCGCATCACGGAAAACAGCCGCTCTTCGCGGCCGTTTACCACGTGATCGCTCCGTCAAATGACGGAGTGATCACTTGTAAACAAACCGGCGTCATGTTATGATGCCTGTTCCTCCCTTCCCTCTCTGTACTGATCGGTACAGCGGAGGGGGAAGAGATCGGTGTCAGCAGCGCTGTGGGCTGCATCTGCAGTGCCCACATCGCTGCGCACCGAAATTTAACCCCTCAATTCCCTGCAAATACCCTGCAGCGCCCGCCAATACCCTGCAGTACCCTGCCATAAATTGCCATACCCGGAGATACCCAGCCATACTCGGAGATGCTCAGCCATACTCGTAGATACCCTGCAATACCCAGCTATAGACACCCCCCCCCCCCCTCCCGCCGCCTTCCGGTGCTTCTACCGACTCACCAATACGATCAAAGCCAGAATCTTTTTTTTTTTTTTTAATTCAGGCTTCCCAGCTTAGAGGTGAGATGCGGGGGCTTTTTGACCCCATATCTCACTGTAAAGAGGACCTGTCATGCCATATTCCTATTACAAGGGATGTTTACATTCCTTGTAATAGGAATAAAAGTGATCAAAAAATTTATTTTTGGGGAAAAAAATGTCAAACTAAAATAAAGTAAAATGAACAATAAGAAGAATTTTTTTTTTTTAAAGCGCCCCTGTTCCCATGTGCTCGCATGCAGAAGCGAACGCATACACAAGTCCCGCCCACATATGAAAACAGTGTTCAAACCACACATGTGAGGTATCGCTGCGAACGTTAGAGCAAGAGCAATAATTCTAGTCCTAGACCTCCTCTAACTCAAAACATGTAACCAGTAAAAAAAATTTAAAGCGTTGCCTATGGGGATTTTTAAGTAGCGACGTTTGGCGCCATTCCACGAGCGTGTGCAATTTTGAAGAGTGACATGTTAGATATCTATTTACTCTGCGTAACTTCATCTTTCACATTATGCAAAAATTGGGCTAACTTTACTGTGTTTTTTTTTTTTAAGCACAAAATTGTTTTTTTTCCAAAAAAAAGCATTTGAAAAATTGCTGCGCAAATACTGTGCGAGATAAAAAGTTGCAACGACCACCATTGTATTCTCCAGGGTGTTTGCTAAAAAAACATATATAAATGTTTTGGGATTCTATGTAATTTTCTACCAAATAAATTATGATTTTTACATGTAGGAGAGAAATATCAGAATTGTCCTGGTTGCTCCAGAACACCTGATGGTGCTCCCTGCATGTTGGGCCTCTGTATGTGGCCACACTGTGTAAAAGTCTCACACATGTGGTATCGCCATACTCAGGAGTAATAGCAGAATGTGTTTTGGGGTGTAATTTGTGGTATGCATATGCTGTGTGTGAGAAATAAACTGATAATATGACAATTTTGTGAAAAAAAAAAAAAGGAAAAAAATCTTGATTTTGCAAAGAATTGTGGGAAAAAATGACAACTTCAAAAAACTCATCATGCCTCTTACTAAATACCTTGGAATGTCTTCTTTCCAAAAAGGGGTCATTTGGGGGGTATTTGTACTTTTCTGGCATGTTAGGGTGTCAAGAATTGAAATAGGCCATCAGTACTTCAGGTGTGATCAATTTTCAGATATTGGCACCATAGCTTGTGGACTCTATAACTTTCACAAAGACCAAAAAATATCCACCAATTTGTACTTATTTTTACCAGATATGTAGTAGTATAAATGTTGGCCAAAATCTATGAAGAAAAATTACTAATCTGCTGAATTTTATAACAAACAAAGAAAAGTTAATTTATTTTTTTTACAGAATTTTCTGTCTTTTTTCTTTTATAGCACAAAAAATAAAAAACGGAGTGGTGATTAAATACCACCAAAAGAAAGCTCTATTTGTGTGAAAAAAAGCACCGAAATGTCATATAGGTCCAGTGTTGCATGACTGAGTAATTGTCATTCAAAATGTGAGAGCACCAAAATCTGAAAATTGGTCTGGTTATTAAGGGTGTTTAAGCGCCCAGTGGTCAAGTGGTTAAATAAAGGCCCTCACTATCCCCATGATTTGCCCATTTCTGTGCCTACTGTAGGTTAGTACAGTTCATTACATACAATTTCAGACTAGACCATCCTTTATGTGTTCAAAGACAAGCATATGCAATGACCCTTGTTGTGAAACACTAACCAAGACCAATGGGCTAAATTTAGGCACCTCTGCTGTGCAGCATGACCGTGAATGCCAGGAGGTAATTTTGGAACAAATATAACATTTACAGACATACCCTACCTTTTTAGATTATGTACTTACCAGAAAGCGCACATCATCAAATCCATTTAGCACAAACTTGCTCTCATATTGCAGGAGACCAAGAGCTTCTAACCACTGAGCTACACTCTGACCTGGTACACGGGATCCTGTGAGCATTAAAGAATGAACAATATTACTAACTTATGACTCACAACAAACACTCTTTGCATGCACTAATGTTGTTACACTTTTACCTGCTATGACCTGTTGCTCTTGGGAAAACTCTATACCCTGACCAATAGAACTCATTATCTTATCGATCTGTGGAAAAGGAAAATCCAGAATAGAGAGGAGAAAAAGGAATATAACAAAATTCATGAAAACGTGTAGAAAGAGAAGCAAAACTATAGTCTACTGTTTAATGTCTGCTTACATTCACCCATAGAAGGAAATTCACCAGCACTTATGATTAAGATTAAGCAGTATGCAGTAACTCCATAGTAGTCAACCAATTGGTATGCTTGCTGTAAAACTTTTGATGACCAGCAACAAGTCACTACATACCCCCCTTCATTTTATCATTTTATTAAATTAGATAAATTATAGCACTTTTTAATATCAATTGAAAGATCCATTTCCACCACTTACATTCATTTCAAGAAATATCTGAAATGCAATATAAGAATCTTAAAACTGTTTCTCCTTTTGGGGTATTTCAAGCAAACACTAAAACGGGACATTTATAACATGACTAAGCATTGGAAGATATCCCATTAATACCGCAGAAATATTATAGCCAAAACTTTACAGCCAAGCAGTTTATCTTGACAGACATAAGTAGATGATTTCCTCCACCAGACTACATAGCAGCAGGCAGCAACATACAACAAAGTAACAAGAAAAAGCAACACTCAACAGAAGCAGACAACCTTGCTACCAGCACCCGGCCCCTCTAACAATTGCCCCCAGCTGTCTGTCTTACGTATTGCTTGGGGGAAGATTCTGGGGCCAACTGGAGCCTCTGCTGGAAAAGCATTGATAGAACTATTAATACAAATAATTTTTTTTGTTCTCTCATCAAATAAATCTGAAGACCTTAAGGAATCATTCTAACTTACCAATTTCATCCTGCATTTACTCACTTGCCTTTCTTTTCTAACAAAAATCTGAAACCCCATTCCCTCCCCCCGTTACTGCTATTTTCCCACTAAGATTTACAAAACGACAGCTTTGTAGGTCTGTGACCTCACAAAACTGTCTTGCCTTTTCTATCCACTCACATGTCATTCAAGTGGCTCCCCATATCTCTGACTGACCTCATCCCACTCTGAAGTGAAGGAAGGGGACTTCTCTAGTCTTTTCTTGCTGCCCCCAGCTGCACAGTTGGTGAGAGACTCGCTGCGGTTCCAGTCTTCTCCCTCACCAACTGCTGGGGGTGAACATGTTAACAGGTCCGAATCAGACTTGGACAGACTACGACGAAGTGGCAACTCCATGCGAGAGGCAGCACCGTTTCTACAGCTGTCCATGCTGGAGGGTTCACAGGGTACAGGCGGATCTCGGACTTCACACACTGGAGAAGAACCATGAAGGAGCCCAGAGAAATGCTGAAGCAGATGGGAGTCAGAGCTGTCAGCAGACGTCAAACTCCAACCCCCTGAACTACTCCTCCGCTGCCCACCTGGAAAAAATGAAGAGACAAAATAAAACTTTTGCGGTACGAGGGGAGAAGGCAGTGACAAATTAATATACGAAGAGCAAAGCCTAAAAACAAAACAACCAAAGCACAAAAGAAAAAAAAAGAAAAAATCAAGAAGTGACTGAGACTAAGCAAAGAGATACTGCGAAGTGTCTAAAGCTGGCATTCCAATCATTCTGTAACACAGACTGCAGCACAACTGGTGTGAGCTGCTGAACACTAAGTACTATTGTGCATATCTGCTCTCTGACATTTAGAGGGGGAGGCTAAACAGAACAACATTCTGCAGACATGTTTGACGGCAATTTCTTACTGTTTGGCCTCTCCGATGCATGCGATTCCCCTTCAGAATGACCACTGGACAAATCAGAAGAACCACGGCGATTTGCAGGATAAGATGGATCATGTGCGTGTGCAGGGTGACGTGCTCTGACCTAGAGTTCAAGGTGTTACAAATTACAGCACTGAGAAAAGTTTTCAACAGAACAATAAGGCAGAAAAACAGAGGGAGGGAAATCAAAGCAAAACATTTTACCTGAGGCTGGGAGTTAGCATTATCCCCTTCCAAATGCATTAACCCTGTGAAAAATGAATAGATACGAAAATGTTTACTTGATTTTTTGGAACCCACCTTTGCCAACCAATTATTCATTTAACAATTAAAAATTGTACTTATAGTTAAATGCAGGTTCATAACCAATATCTTAGTTAAGAGTTTTATGGCTCATTCAAACCACGGCGGTGTGTTAGCACGTGCTTTAACCACTTGCCACCCAGGCCAATTCTGACATTTTTCCCCTACGTGTAAAAATAATTTTTTTGCTAGAAAATTACACAGAACCCCCAAACATTATATAAGTTTTTTTAGCAGACACCCTAGAGAATAAGATGGCGGTTGTTGCAACTTTTTAACTATATAGACTCCAGGGACCATCTGGTCTGGCCGGAAATCTCTATGGTCAACACCGGGGCCGGCGGATTAATTCTCCGACTCATCGATGGCAGGGGTGAGTCGATAGAAGCACCGAAGGGCGGCGGCAGGGGGGGGGGGGGGTGGGGGTTGGGAACGCCCCCTATCGGCACCCGTAAGAACCATCAAGCAGCTGAACAGCTTTTATGATCGTTCTTATAATGTAGGGAACAGCGGCTCTGAAAAGACGATATCTGAATGATGCTCAAAGTCAAGGACGTCATATGATGGCTGGTGGGCGGGAAGTGGTTAAAGTGGTTGTAAACCTCAGACATGAAACATGAGCAAAGCATATCCCTCTATAGTGTGTACTAGGGTTGCATAGATACCAGATAGATACTGATCATTAGCTCGAGTACTCATACAAATGCTCCGATACCTGACAGCAATACCTTTGCGGTGTAATTTGAGCCTATACCAATTAAATGGGCTCAAATCGCACGGCAAAGAATCAATTGGGATTTGAACAGCAATACAGTGAGATTCCAGTCTGAATTGCATGAGATTTCCCCCACCGCTCCTGTGTGAACCCAGGCTCGTCATACTGACTTCAGCCTAGGTTCACACAGGAGCAGGGCGGGAAACTGTTCCTGTTCAAATGGCATGCGATTTGCAGTGCGACTTGAGCCCATTCATTTTGTATAGGATCAAATCGCAACCGCAAAGGTATTGGTAATCAGTATCAGCGAGTAGATGACAAAGTATCAGTACTCGTACTTGCTGCTTAAAACTCTGTATCGATGCATTCCTAGTGTGTGCTTGTCTCAATCCAGTACACCAAGTGTTATTTCTGTCTGCTGCCTCATTTCTCTGCTATAAGCATGGATCACTTCTGACAAGTTTTCCTGACACCAAGAGAAAAATGGCAACAGAGGAAGGACCTCCAGCTGATTGAAAGTCTTAGCTTTGTTCCGATGTGCTGTGTAAAGGGGGGTATGTCCCATCCCTCCAATCAGCTCTCAGTCCTTTTCACTGATGTAACTTGAGCTCTCCACCCCTTGTTTTATAGAGCTGAGAGATTCTGTGTAAACTCTGCACTTTGAATGAATGTAGAGGAAAGACGGCTGTATATAAACAGGTACAAGTCATGTAGGAGGCCTTGTTTCATCTCTGTATCACCTGAGGCCAGTCACTTCACTGGGTATATGAGAAGGTTTACAACCAATTTAATGTGTATTGCGTTAAAGGAAGCCCATACGTTTAAACAGGCTTCTGAAAGCACCAAAAAAAGGTGCATGTACCATTTCTGGCAGTACACATCCCACAGCAAGATGCATTGGGATGTCATTTAAAATACATGGTACCACATAGCTCAAGTGTATGCAGCACACATTAACGCTATGCAACAGTGTGAATAGGCTTTGAGAGTTCACTGCAAGTTGCCGGATAAGTACAGTTTTTGTCACATTAACATAACGTGCTGAGAGCCAAGACAGCTGACACCCCAGTAACGATTCTAGAATAGCAATTTAGGGCTTGTTCATACAATCTCTCATTGGTGCAATTCATGCTGCATGGAACCCCAACACACTATAGGAACAGACATGCATGGGGTGTTAGGCAGCCCATTCAAGCGTTAACTTGGCATAATGTGTGGGCACTAAAGCAGCACAATGTGAACAGGCCCTATAAGGTAGACTCCAGTTTATTTTTGCATTTGTAAACAATTTGAAACTGATGTGGTTCTATTCATTCTAAATGGTAACCCAATGTACCTTTTCAACAGACTTGCCTTGCAGTGTTTACGTGCACCTTTTAAATGTGTTATGATGCGTTTGGCAGTCAATTTGAATGAACAGAGCTGCCTTTATGAAAAATGTTCCTACCTGCACCCCGTTTTTCACCTGCATAAGGATGTGCATTGAGCATATCGTTTCATAGTGTCATATGTTGCTTTGTACACATAGCCTATAGTAGAGTTTCAGTTTGTGTTCAAACAGGAGGCATGGCACTGCACAGGTAATGCATGACCTCTGTCTGTAGTCTAAGAACTGATACTTCCTTTGAAGAAACTACATATCACACAATCCCTTGGTGTCTCAGTCTATTGCTTGTGCAGGTGAGAGCTATTAATTACACCAACGACAGACAGGTGCAGACAGAGCAATTAATAGGGAGAGATCACTGTTCATCACATCAGCACATCCACATTTGTGCTGCAAATGCATCGGACACTATGGGGTTGATTTACTAAAATTGGAGAGTGAAAAATAGGCTTCAGCTGTGCATTATAGCCAATAAGCTTCTAACTTCAGCTTGTTCAGTTAAAGTGGTTGTAAACCCTCTCATATACCCAGTGAAGTGAATAGCCTTAGGTGATACACAGATGAAACCAATCTTCTTAAGTATGTTTGATGTGTTTCTCTGCAGTCTTTTGTCTACAACTCTTAAAATGAGCACAATTGTGATAAAATCCTTCTGCATCTGTGAGGAACATAGAGGAGGGGGTGGAGAGTGGCAGTTACAGCTCTTCCACACTGTGTGAGAACTGATTGGAGGAAAGGGACACACATCCCCCTTCACAGAGGAACGAAGGAACATGCAGAGATGTATTCTGAAAAGACAAACTTTGTGCTCATCTCCCTTCCCCGTCACAAATTTTACCTTGCGTTGGGAAAACTTCTCAAACATGGCTCATGCTGATAACAGAGGGTCGATGCACCAGAGAGAAACTACATTTAGAGCTTTGGAGGGAGACAAGTAAACACTACAGATTTATGTGCCCTGTTCATATTTCATGACTGGGATTTACAACCACTTTAAAGCTTTGACAAAAAATACAAAAAATAACCTTGAAGCTGATTGGTTTCTACGCAGAGCTGCACCAAATTTAGCATTTTCCAGTTTTAGTAAATCAAACCCTATGTGACCCTGAACAATTAGCTGCCTGACCCTTTAGCGAATAGGAACAAGCTAGATGACTGAATATATGGACATTGGGGAATTGATCAGCCATGATAATGCAAACTGCAGCCACACAACATGTGAGCCCACCATTACAGGATAATGCAAAAAAAAAAGCAGCCCAGGGAATAGAACTACACTAATACCTAGTTAAACTAACCATAACTTTACAAATGGGAATGCCTATATTTTTAGGCTTCAGGAGAGGTGGATCTACAGCCACCAATGACAGAAAAGAAAGTATTTATGTTCAACACCCCCAGATGTTAGTGGAGGCAAGGGCTATGTGCCAGGATCCCCGGGGGAGGGGGGAGAAGAGTGTCATTAAGTCTATTTTTCTTTATTACGCATTAATAGTCAAATAAAACAGAGCACTAAAGTCCTGGTTGATCCTGACATTTAGTTTTAAATTGTTTTCTTTAGCAACGCAATAACTAATCCTCTGGCTGTTGCATTACCACTTTTACTCCACGGGCTCCACCAATTCTCCATTCACTCCCTATTAGTGCCCTGTGACAATTTTGTCACCTTTAGGGGTGGTTCAATGTTGATCGACACGTCCTCCCTTTCTACTCCTCCATGACTAACATCTAATCATCTAGCGGAAGTGTGTCTAGTATGGTGATTGACAGCAGCTTCTCCAGAGAGCCAGCAGCAGCATGCTGCTTCTCCCGATCTTTCACTGCAGTCTAATGACCAAAACGCCTTTTCAGTGGATTTTATGCAATGTTCCTTACAAATAAAAGAGGAGATTTACTTGTGATATTACCGAAGTGCTGTTTTTTCATTATGATACAACTGTGCTCATAGTTTGCCTGCAGAGTAGGAGTGGTTAATGGACATGCGTGACTAGATTACTATAGACTGCAGAACAAACAATTGATAATGAGATATTGCCAAGGTTTACTCACAGACCTAATGAACACAAGAAGCAATGACTGTGGGTGACTAGTTCATCACAGATCAATGTAAGAACAGTATACAGTGCTCACAAAAACCACTGAAGATCAGGAAGCTCAATGGCTGTGCATAGCAAGGTCACGCTAGGCTGCTGTACCAAAGTATCTAATGAGACATTACCCACTGCAGAGCAGGAGGGGTTAATGGTCATGTATGACTAGGCTGCTTTATCACTACATAGTGATAATAACAAACAAGGATTATTCCTCACTGGGTCACCATAGGTTTCCATACAAAAAGTATACATTGAGACGTTACTAGCAAGGGTTCCTCGAAGACCACTGCAGAACAGGAGGGTTATTAGTCATCTGTGACTAGGTCACAGTACAAAGTGATAACATTACCAACAAGGTTACTCCCAGATCCCTACATAGCAGGAATGGTTAATGGCAGACCGTGACTAGGCCACCATAGGTTACTTTATCAAAAGTACACAGTGAGACATTACCAACTAGGGGTAATTCCCAGACCACTGGGTAGCTGCAAGGGCTAATAGACTAACAATGTCACTGGGCAGGCCTTGTGGGAGCCAGGTGTAGTTTGGAACAGCAATAATGCAGAGATTTGAGCTATAGTGCTGCAGCCCCTACAGTGACAGGGATACAACCTGCATGATATGAGTGTTCCGTACAAGAATAGCAGTACATTTTAAAAAGAAGTGTTTGGATGACTTCTGAGGCACAGGTATGAGCCCTGAGGTACTCACCAATGGGATCCAGGTAAAGATCATCACAGGAATCAACAATCCATAAAGCTGCAAAAGGAGGCCAAAGTGGCTATGCGGCAGCTATAGCTTGACAGAAGAGGTGGGGAGCCTTCCCAGCTGGCAGAACACAATTACTGATAGTAGCTATAGCTGCCAGCAGAAATCGTATGCAAAAACGATTAAAATCCCAACCATGACAGTGCCTACCTGGAGTTTGGATGTCCTCCCTGTCCCTGCATGGGTTTCCTTCAGGTACTTTGGTTGCCTCACACACTCAAAAGAAATGCTGGTGGTAATTGCTCCTGTCTAAATTAGCCCTAGTATGTGTATGTATGAATTAATGCGAGTTATTCTGCGTACATATGTAGCAGACTATCCGGCGGACTTAGTCTGGCGGACTTTACGAATTAGCTACTTGCCCACACACGGCACTTTTTCACTAATATGGCGTACTAAGTCCGCCGGACTATCCGCCGTACTTTTGAAATTAACGGACTCGCCCACACACGCGGAGGAAAGTCCGCTTATTTTGAGCGCGTGTCCAGGTAGCTGGGACCAGTGAAGGAGGCGTCGCTGGCCCAGTCACCTGGTATGGACTTAAAGGGGAACCTCTACGCTAAAAAGTTGGCGTGGGGGTCCCCCCAGGTCCATATCAGACCCTTATCCGAGCACACTACCTGGCCGGCCAGGAAAGGGGGTGGGGACGAGCGAGCTGCCCCCCCCCCCTCCTGAGCCGTACCAAAATGAGCGTACTTTTCTCCGGGCGGGAAAAGTGTTAATTTCAAAAGTGCGGCGGACTGGCACACACACGGCCGGATTGTCCACCGAAATGCGAGTCCGGCGGACAGATTGGAGTGCAAAAACACTTTTAGTAAAAAAAGTCCGCCGGAGCCCACACATGGCGGGATTGTCAGGCGGACTTGAGTCCGCTGGACTTTTCCACCGGATTGCTTGATCGTGTGTACGAGGCATTAGGGACCTTAGATTGTAAGCTCCTTAAGGGCAGAGACAGATGTAAATGTACAATATATATGAAGATGCCAATCTCGATGCAGGTCTTGAAGGATTTCGGAAGGATTGTGACCTTTGTTAAATCATCTCTGTTCATGTTCTCATCTGGGCCTTTCTCCTGGATACCTTTCCAGGAAGAAATTGCAGAATGAGGTATAGCAACTTCAAATGCCGATGTTAGTATTCCTTATTAAGCTGCATGTGAGTGTTGTGGCATATAATATCCCCCTTCAAAAAGGTCCGTTGCTCAATTGCAATCCAGAACTTTGCAGCAGAAAATTCTCATGTGGGAGAAATCCCATCTTTCTGCAGAAATTATGACAGTTACCTCCCAATCAAGATGTTTTGTCATTGTGGCTTCTGTACCTGGCATTGTCCAAGGGCTGGGTTTATGTTTGCTTACACTGGAAGATTGTCACAATGGATGCTAGTTGGGTTGAGGTTATGGACCATCTGTATATTCAGATTGGAGGCTTGGATTTCCTCTAAGACCATCAATCAAACATTCCAGAGTTATCAGCATTATTTTGGCATTACTTCACTGGACCTCCTTTCTGACCGATCATCTCGTGCAGGTTTAAATCAGACAATACCACCACTGTGGCTTCTTATATGGATCATTGAGGGGGGCACCAGGAGTGTTGCAGCAACAGAGGCATAGTCTATCTTGTCATAGTATTATGTTACAGTAATCTCCATGGTGCGCATTCCCAAAGGAGACAACTGGTAGGCTGATTTTCTCAGCCTACAACATCTGGACCCAGGGGAAATTACACCTCAGTAAAGGAGGTGTTCTGGGACACGTCTGTGTTGGGGGAACACCGTGTAGATTCTCAGTTCAACAATAAACTGGACAGATTTGTCTTCAGAACCCTGGGGCCGCTGTATCAGTATGCCCTGAGCTAAGCACTAGGCCTTTCCTCTGCTGAAGTTTTTACTTTATCTACTTCGAAGGATGAAACCCTTAGGCATTCGAATCATTCTCGTAGTTACAAATTGGCCTCAGAGAGTGGTAAGCCAAGCTCCTTTGTCTGTTAGCCGACACTCTCTGGCCTCAACCTGATCAATCAGATCTGTTGTCTTAAGGACCTATCTTTGACCCTACTTCTCAATTGCTGACTTTGATGGCCCAGCTATTTAACCATTTGTCTATCAAGGCACACGTATACACATCATGGTATTTAAGGGCTTAAAATTAGCTCACAGCTACTGCTGCAGCCATGAACTGCTGATTTTTACATCTGGAAATCAAAATTTCAGGTAAAAGTAATCTGGGTAGCTCTGGAGCTACCCAAACATGTCGGAGCTATGAAAGTACCCCACCCTCCACTAAAAGACCCCTAATGTCTCCATAAAGAGGACCAGTCACCTGCCAATGCAATCACATAGGGTTCTTGTTAGCCCCTTGTGATAGCAGTAAAGCCAAATAAAAATAAAGTTACAAAAATAAATAAAAATAATTTAAAACAATTTAAGGCTTCATTCACATTTTCTGTTAGTTTGTCATAAAACAGCAAAGGGCAGCCCATTCACTTGAATGAGCTGTCCTATGTCCAGCAAGTGCACCAAAGTAGATCCTGCATCTTTTTTGCCAGTTAAGCCCTGTACACACGTGCTGAATGTCGGCTGGCATCGGCAGGTTCAATAGAAACCGACCAACATTTGGCCCATGTGTATGGCAGCCAGCCATTCAGCCAGATTCTGTGGAAGGCTCATGACCAAAGAAAAGGTCTGCCAATCGGCTCACAATCAGCGCTCTCAGCCACTGGCTGAGAGCACTGACCAGAGTGTTCTGGCATTGAGGCTGTCTCCCTGTCAGAAAATAATGGCACAGCAGGGGAGATTGTTGTACGAACATCAGATTGCTAGTACAGCGGCTCCGACCTGAGCTGTCAGTTTTTTGGAACTTTAAATAAAAAATAAAAAAACCTAGTGCTGTGTACAAGGCTTTAGTCTTGCGCATTTTTGACATGTGTCTGCTAGCTGTACTTGGAGTGCCATTAAGAAATAATGGTGCATTAAGAAATAATGGTAACAAAATCTGATGCACATTTTTTCCTATGCGTGTCCCTCTTTTATTCCACAAGTTTCTAGAAGCGTTATTTTGGTTTCCAGATTCTATAATATGACCACACAAATAGTGTGGGGCAGCAATAATGACATACTACAAAAATATATAATGTAAAAAATGAATCGCAAAATCAGTCCTTAATAGCTGAGAAACAACATTAAGCAATTTGTGTCTCAGGATCTTCAATCTTCGTCACGTGCCACGCGTGCCTCCACTAAACAGGTGAAAAACATGCTCACCTCCATCAAAGACCTCATAAACAGGTCATAACACGCTCAAACACCCATGAAACTCTGTCAACTGTGCTCAATAGGAAACCTCCTTCAATGCTCTTCCTCTGGGTCCAGATTGAAAAAAATCTCCCATATCCAGTGTGCTCAGACATCATAAAATATGGGTACCATAAAACTTTTATTGTAACTGTACTGCCCTTGTGATGTAAAGGGCTGCGCCAACTGTTGGTGCTATATAAATCCTGTATAATAATAATAATAGTCCAAGATGGCTGCAGGATGATGTCATGGGCTCGGCTCATCCCTCCTATATGAGTTGCTCCCTGTATTTAGGTACCACCCAACTTCATTCAATAGAAAAAGAAAAGAGGGTGCACTGGCCTAGTGCATTATACAACAGATTTATTAAAAGATGAATAAAATTATATAGAGGTCTACTCGCAAACACGTTAAAAACACGCTCATCGGGCCACACGTGTGGCTATCTCTCATCAGTTGCTTGAATCACCAAACTTGGGAGTGGGCTGTCCTGGATGAGACCCCTCAGGCTGACACTTTTCGAAGGAGTGGACGTCTTCCCTCTCCTGGTCTCACCCAGGACCTCTCACTCCCAAGTTTGGTGATTCAAGCAACTGATGAGAGATGAGCGTGTTTTTAACTTGTTTGCGAGTAGACCGCTATATGATTTTATTCATCTTTTAATAAATCTGTTGTATAATGCATGTTGTATAATGAGAGATAGCCACAGATATGGCTTGACAAGCGTGTTTAACCACTTAAGGACCGAGCCTCTTTTTGACACTTGTTTAAAAGTTAAAATCATTTTTTTTTGCCCGAAAATTACTTGGAACCCCCAAACATTATATATACTTTTTAGAACACTGTGGAGAATAAAATGGTGGTCGTTGCAATACTTTGTCTCACCATATTTGCGCAGCGGTCTTACAAGCGCACTTTTTTGAATTAAAAAATAAGACAACAGTAAAGTTAGCCCAATTTTTTTTTATATTGTAAAAGATAATATTAAGTTGAGTAAATTGGCACCCGACGTGTCATGCTTCAAAATTGTCCTCCTGCTCATAGAATGGCGACAATCTTTTACCCTTAAAAATCTCCATAGGCGATGTTTAAAATTTTCTAAAGGTTACCAGTTTTGAGTTAGAGGAGTTCTAGGTCTAGAATTATTGCTCTCGCTCAAACGATCGTGGCGATACCTCACGTGTGGTTTTAACGCCGTTTTCATATGCGGGCGCTACTCACGTATGCATCTGCTTCTGTGTGCAAGCTCGCCGGGACGGGGTGCTTTAAAAAATAAAAAAATATTTCGACACTGTCTTTTTGAAAAAAAAATAAAAAATTTGGGTCATCTTTATTCCTATTACAAGGAACGTAAACATCCCTTATAATATGAGATCAAATAAGACCTCAGACCTCATATTTACACTAAAATGTAATAAAAAAATAAAAAAAGCCGTCACTTAACATTTCTTATTTAAGAGCTATGGCCGGAAGTGACGTTTGATGATGTTGTTTCTGCCCTCCCATGCTATGGAGCCAAGCGGGGGCCATCTTCCCCTCAGTTGGCACGGGAAAGGACTCGATAGTCTCTGCCGCTACCGGCATGTCAGGTAAGCGGCGGAGACTACTGGACCACGGCGGGAGGGGAATGGACACCTCTCCTGCCACCGATAAAAGTGATCTTGCGGTGAACGCGCCGCGGAGACCACATATCTTAAAGAGAAATGCACAGCATTCCCGAAAATAATGGGGTCATGGCAGATAGCTGCTGCCATAACCCCGGTATTTAGAGTCAAAGTACTGACGTATGGGTACATCGTTTTGCGTGAAGTGGTTAACGTGTTTGTAGACATCTTTATGATTTTATTCATATCTTAATAAATCTGTTGGATAATGCACTAGGCCAGTACGCCCCTTTTCTTTTTCTACTCTCACAGCACTGTCGGGACAACCCCAGTCCTAGAGGGCAGCAAGATATCTAGGAGATTATCCACGATTTAACCAGGCACCTGTGACACTACACAGTCAACTGACTCTAGCGCAGGAGTGTGTTGTTCTTTCCAACTTTCTTCAACCCTGACCAGTTTTCCAGTCCCTGCCAAAAAATAATCATCCCTTACAGGAAGATACTGCCACCACTTTTTTCCCCCCATTAAGCTTTTTTCTGGCCACTCCTTCATGAAGCCTCACTCAGGGATATGTACGTTTTAAAGTAGTCCTACGGACAGATGTTCCCATCTCTGCTGTGGATCTCCGCAGTACCTTCAGTGTTATCTTTGGTGGTTTTGGAGCATCTCTGTATAATGCCCTTCTTGTCCAGTTTATTTTGGTGAGCAGCTTCTCTCGCCAGGTTTGTAGCAGTGCTGTATTCTTTTCATTTTGTTATTTAAAAAAAGTGTATTTCGTCCTCTGTAGTATGTTTAGTAGTAAGTGGTAGTAGTAAGTTTTTTTTTATAAGCCAACCCTGATTTACAGTAGACGTCCCCATGACTTTTTGGAGAGCTCCTTGGTCTTCATGTTGCTTGCTTAGTGGTGTTGCAGATTGAAGGGCCTTTCAGAACAGGTGTAATTTATTTATACAGACACCATGTGACACTGTGCACCTAGGTGGACCTTACCAATCATTGAACTTCTGAAGTTAATTTGTTTAACCACACCTTATTTAGGGAAATCATAGGAAAAAGGGGTGAATATTTATGCACACTCAGGATTTCAGTTTATTTTTCGGTCTTAGCCGAGGTTCACACTGAGTTGCGGGTATGAAGCCGTGCAAGTTCAGCTAAACTTGCATGATTTCACTCCTGTTTGTCAGTCCAGATTTTGGCCACGATTTCAGAGACATTGTCAATGTAAATCGCAAAAAGTAGTATAGAAACTACTTTTTTAAATCTGTGCAGCGCCGCAAATGCGGCGTCGCACCGATTAGGACAGTGCCATTGACGGGAATTGCCGCCAATTTGACATGTCAAAACGCTCCAGTGTGCTTAGCCCTGGTTCACATTGGTACAATTTGACGTATCAAATCGGCAGCAATGGCACCGTCCTAAAATCAGTGAGACGCTGCATTTGCAGCACTGCACCAATTTCAAAAAGTAGTTTCTGTACTACATTTTGATATGTCGGGCTGCGATTTACATTGAAACCTGCATAGAGGTCTCTGAAATCGCAGCCAAAAATGGGAATGACATGCAGGAGTGAAATCGTGCAGTTGAACTCATACAGCTTCATTCCCGCAGCTCAGTGTGAACCTGGGCCTAAAGTGATTTTAAACCCTCACCTTGTAAAACAACCCAGTTTGAAATAGAAAAGAAAGGCAAAACATTTGTGTATAGATAAAAAAAAAAGAAGATGATGTTTTTTTTTATAAGTGCTCACATTTTCTATGTTCTCAGCTGCGTAACAGTTGGAGGAGAAAAAGCACACTGGTCTTCCCAGTGAAAGTGTGTGTGTGTTAGGACAAATCTGATCATTGGAGGGGGGAGCAGGCCGAGTTCCCAGCATAGCTACAGGACTGACTACGATGTGTTCTCCTGCTAAGTGTGGTCAGATTTTAATAGGAAAGCAGAGGGACCGACAGGAATACCAGGATTTGTTTTTCATACAAGTACATGGTACAGCAGGCACATATGAGGAATATGAAATATATATTTATATTTTTTTAAATCAGAAAAGTTTTTATTGTGTCATAATAACAGATTTACGTTGTAAACATAGACATTGAGGCATTACAGGAAATCAGTTAACATCGGTATTATATTAATTTGTTGTTCTATAGCATGGAACTTAATCCTGATATTTCTAACAATACATTTAAATTATGCATTTGTCATTACCACTTTTAGTTCCATACATTTTTCTCGTAGGTTAAGAAACAATGTACCTGACACATTAGTATTCCTAAAAAAAAAAAAAAAAAAAAAAAAAATAAAACACGTAAACTTTAATTGAACCACCTACCTTCCAACGGGAAGGTGTACCTAACTAATGTCTTCTCTCCTCACCGGGAACCGGTTGAGTCACCGCGGACTGACTTGCTAGTTAGACCCCAAAGAGGATCGTATCGAAAATGGTCTGTGTCCTCAAGCCATCCCAATACTGTATAGTATTTTGATATGGTACAGACAGTCTGCCAATTCTTTTAGATGTTTAGTGGTTTACATCTGGACTAATCTGTCAAGCACTAACTGAGAGGGTGCCAGGCCCGGGGTGTCCAGCCATGGCTGCCAAATATTACAGAACTGATTGTGATTTCTGTGTTGATATGTCAGTTTTTCTTTGATTAGCATGTTGTTGACCTGTTCGATCCACTATTTTGTGGTTGAGCTATGGGATGTTAACCGTAGACGAGCTATCTGCTTGCGTGCAATATACAGCAGTTTCGATATAGCTATATTTGTTGGAGGGACAAAAACTTCCATGTCTACCGCACCCAACAAACATGTGATCGGGTGGAGCTGAACAGTGGACCGAAATATGGCATTGGTCACCTCTCTCCAGTATCCAAAAAGTTTTGGGCATCGCCATAGCAGGTGTATAAGGTCTCCGTTATCCCCCTCACCTCTGGGGCACAGAGGAGAGTCCCTCCTGCCCCATCTGTGGAGCAGAACCGAGGTACAGTAGGTACTATGTAAGATGAAGAGTCGGGACAGCCTACACGATGGAGACATCGAGATGACCGGCAGGGACTAGAGACCCATCTCTCCCACGTCTTGCTTCTATATATGTCTGCACGGAAGTTTTTCTGCATCCTGCAATCTGGCTAAGAGTGTGTTATATATTTGGGAGATCATGCCTTTTTTTGGTTCTGCGCTGTAAGGATATAGGCTATTATTACTCTAGTTTTTTGCAGTTCCGGGTAACAAGCATTATGCCATATCAGGGTGTATATTGTGAAGCCCCTCATATCCAAACTAGGTTTAACAAGGCCCCATATTTTGGTCAGCAGGTTTACGGTTGGCATGGAGTTGGGGTATTGGTGGACGCCTGCCTCAAGATGCGAGGCTGCGGACAAGTCAGCTGCAACATGGAAAAGTAGGCTACGAATAGGATCTGTCACATCCACCTCTCCCCAGCCACCCAGGTGTTGCAGTTGTGCGGCAAGAAAATATATTCGCATATTAGGGACCGCCAGCCCCCCTGGTCTTTAATGTACTGCAGTGTAGACAGTTTTATTCTAGCAATCTTTTTCTTCCAAAGAAGGCTTCTGAATATGGTTGTCGATCCGAGTGAACCACCTTTGCTGGATCCATTGTGGGAAATCATGTAGTATATATAGTAGTTGTGGCGCCCACACCATTGTTATAAGATTGGCCCTGCCTGTGAGAGAGATGAGTAGCTTGCACCAGGCGCTGCACTTGGTTTGTATCTTAGTGATCATTTGGGAGGAGATATAGGGTTAAATATTTGGATGCATCTGGAGCAACCTGTACTCCCAGATACTTGAATGAGGAGACAACTTGAAGGGATTGGGTGCATTCTGGCAATGGACCTGTGAGTTCATCTAAGGGTAAGAGGGCCGACTTACTCCAGTTTATGGAGAAGCCAGAGAAAGTGCCAAATTGCTTGATTAGGGACATTACGTTTGTTAGTGAGGCGGAGGTATCTTCCAGGTACAGTAGAGTATCATCCGCATACAATGATATTTTATCCACTGTGGTGCCTCTTTTAAATACGGTTATCAATGTCGACTCTCTCACCATCCCTGCGAGTGGCTCCAGAGTCAAGGCAAATAGAGGCGGCAAAGGGCACCCCTGCCGAATGCCTCTGTACAGACGGAAAGGGTCATAAAGATCCCCATTAATACGAAGCCTGGCAGTGGGATTCATGTACAATAGTTGGACATATTTAATGAAGTTTCCTCCCAGACTGAATCTCTCCAGAACCTCCCACAGGTACGGGCACTCGACGATGTTGAACACTTTGGCAGCGTCGAGGGACAAGACTGCCCTGTTACCAGGGTTGTCCACTGGAATCTGCATATTGAGCAACAGGCGTTTTATGGATGGGGTGAACCCTGATTGATCACGGTGAATAAGTAGTTTTACGTCCGTTGTTAGTAGGGATATGGCCAATAGGAGTATGGCAGGAGGGAATCCTTGCCTGGCTTAAGTATCAGGATCATGGTGGCCACCGTCATAGATGGGGGTAGTTGACCTAGTTCTAGGGCTTCTTTTAATGTCTGTTTTAATTGTGGTAGTATGATGTCTGCATACTTTTTGTATCTGCTGGTAGTCCATCGGCTCCCGGAGACTTACCCCAAGGTGAAAGGGCTAGTGCCTCTGATGCCGCGTACACACGATCAAACAATCGGGTGGAAAAGTCCGGCAAACTCAAGTCCGCCAGACAATCCCCCCGTGTGTAGCCTCCGGCATACTTTTTTGACCCGAAAGTACGGCGGACTTAGGAAGTAGTTTTGCACTCCAATCTTCCCGCCGGACTCGCATTTCGGCGGACAATCCGGCCGTGCGTATGCCAGTCCGCTGTACTTTTGAAATGAACGGACTTTTCCTGCCTGGAGAAAAGTCCGCTCATTCGAGCGGGTCTCCAGGTAGGCGGGGCGCGCGAAGGAGATGCCGCTGGCCCCGCCACCTGGTATGGACTTAAAGGGGAACAAAAAATATATAAATCGGCGTGGGGGTCCCCCCCAAGTCCACAACAGACCCTTGTCCGAGCACGCTACCCGGCCGGCCAGGAAAGGAGGGGCGAGCGAGCGCCCCCCCCCCCCCCCCCCCGAGCCGTACCAGGCCGCGTGCCCTCAACACGGGGGTGCCTTGGGGAAAGGGGGGCGCGTGGCCCCCCCACCCCAAAGCACCTTGTCCCCATGTTGATGAGGACAAGGGCCTCTTCCCGACAACCCTGGCCGTTGGTTGTCGGGGTCTGCGGGCGAGGGGCTTATCGGAATCCGGGAGCCCCCTTTAATAAGGGGGCCCCCGGATACCGGCCCCCCACCCTATGTGAATGAGTATGGGGGTACAATGTACCCCTACCCATTCACCTGTAAAATAAAGTACAAAAAAAACACAACAAACAAGATAAAATAGTTTATTGCACAGCTCCGGGGGTCTTCCGTCTTTGGGGGTCTTCTCGCCGGACTCCTCCGCCATCTTCTTCTAGCTCTTTTGCTAGCAGAGGAGCCCGGCATTCTTCTTCGTCGCCGCAGCATCTTCTTCCGACTTCGGGGGTCTTGTCCCCCTCTTCGGTTCTTCTGCCGGGCCACCGCGCCTTCTTATAGCTCTTTTACAGGCGGTGGCCTGGTCTTCTGTCGCCGCCGCCGCCTTCCATTCTTCTTCTCCTGGAGATGTTGACTCGAAGCTCTCTCCGGCCGCAATGCCAGGGACGCGCTGTGCGGCGACTTGTATAGGGACAAGGGGCGGGGTCATTGGTTGATGTCACATGGGTTGATGTCACATGGCAACAGTCCCAGCATCCTCCGGGACTGACATCGTAAGGGGGCGGGGTCACCATGTGACAGCAACCCATGTGACATCAACCGATGACCCCGCCCCTTGTCCCTATATAAGTCGCCGCGCAGCGCGTCCCTGGCATTGCGGCCGGAGAGAGCTTTGAGTCAACATCTCCAGGAGAAGGAGAGGAAGAAGAACGGAAGGCGGCAGCGGCGGCGACAGAAGACCGGGCCACCGCCTGTAAAAGAGCTATAAGAAGGCGCGGTGGCCCGGCAGAAGAACCGAAGAGGGGGACAAGACCCCTGAAGTCGGAAGAAGAGGCCGCAGCGACGAAGAATGCCAGGCTCCTCTGCTAGCAAAAGAGCTAGAAGAAGATAGCGGAGGAGTCTGGCGAGAAGACCCCCGAAGACGGAAAACCCCCGGAGCTGTGCAATAAACTATTTTATCTTGTGTGTTGTGTTTTTTTTGTACTTTATTTTACAGGTGAATGGGTAGGGGTACATTGTACCCCATACTCATTCACATAGGGCGGGGGGCTGGTATCCGGGGGCCCCCTTATTAAAGGGGGCTCCCGGATTCCGATAAGCCCCTCGCCCGCAGACCCCGACAACCAACGGCCAGGGTTATCGGGAAGAGGCCCTTGTCCTCATCAACATGGGGCAATAAAAACATTCAGTTGAGCTACGTTTCTAACGCCCTTCAACCCAAACCCTTTAAGCTGGAAAGGAGGTGAACACAAGTCACAGCCATGATGCTATGCAAAAATAATCCCATCCACCAAACCTGACCCATTCAACTGAATGGGGCGCTCTGCAAACCATGAATAAGTGAATAAAGTTGCACTACGGACTGCACAGAAAATTAATAGAAGATGGGTTAGAGCTGCCTCTACTTAGAAACCTCCGCCCCAAAATAGGGAAGAGGGTACTATGATTAGAAGTGTAGGAGAGTAGATTGTGGCACTAAACCCAAAACCTTTATACTTTGTATTTTATGTATTATGAATACCCAATCCTCAACGAAGGAGTTATGTATACTGACTTATATAACACTCTATGTCTAATACATGCTCATACTTAGGTATTTGCACCCACTTCCTGGCATAGACTCCCACGGGAGTCTACGCCTCTTCCTGTCCCTGCGCACTGTCTGTTGGGACGCACACGGGTCCCAGAGACAGCGCGGACCATTCCCATTGCGCGACTCGCGCATGCGCAGTAGGGAACCGGGAAGTGAAGCCGCAACGCTTCACTTCCTGATTCCCTCACCGAGAATGGCGGCGGCAGCAGCCGAGAGCCCAGCGATCAATCGGACTCCAGGAAAGGTAAGTGTTCATTTATTAAAAGTCAGCAGCTGTAGTATTTGTAGCTGCTGGCTTTTAATTTTTTTTTTATTTTTTTTTAGGGTGGAATCCCTCTTTAAGTGTATTAGAGCCAAAAATCCCCAAAAGAGGGTGCCAAGAAAACTATAATAAATTATTAATTACAAACTGAATAAATATAATCAACATGTGCTAACACAAATGTGCTAACAAATGTGCTGACAAATGTGCCGATAAAATTAAAAAGTGACCATCGAACGTTATAAAGTTCATTAAAAAACATTGTACGTTATAAAATTCATTCAAAAACACATTCAAAAACATTGGAAAAATGTCCCATATAGCGGTGAGATAAAGTGACTAGTGCAAAAGTGCTGGTGTCTTCAGTAAAGAGAAATAATCTTCCCCGGTGCGCCTCTCAGTGTTATGATAATGTGAATGCTCTCACCAGAACTCATGCCCCAACTGGGGTGGATGGGCTTTCACAGTATGAGCCACTGTGCTGCTATCTGGCATTTGCTGATGATGCGCTGGGGGGGGGGATGTTCACTCTTCCGATCGTATTAAACCTCCGTTGATATATGTATTAAAGGAAGAAACACAGCCATAGTGTAGTATGTATTTACAATATACTTTATTTAAAATGAAAAACCTACTCACATATAGGAAGTGAAAAACTCGCTTTGTTTACAAAAGTCCGCCGGCCGCTACTAGCGGTGGGGAAGATGCACGTAACGTCACCACGCCCGTCAATAGTAGAACAGTAAATCTGGTTGAAGTATTTAATCAGGAGCATGTGGTCATTAAACAGGATTTGGATAGCCTGTTTAAACATCTGAAACACTGCCTTGAAAAACAACTAAGGGTATGGTGGGATGTAGCCATACTTGAAATGTACATAGCAGAAAAAATAACCCCTAGGAGATTAAGATGGGATGTCTCCCCAAATGATGCAATTAATGATAAAAATCTAATGGAAGAATGGTATACATTTTTCAACCAGAGTGAAACTGAATTACTACAAAAAAATAGTAACAAGACGACAACATAAACTAAAAAAAATATAGAAATGGAGGTCTTACAACTTAGGGATCAACTCATACCATTTAAGGAGACAGCTGAATACATCGATAGGGAAAAAGGGTTGCAGGAAGCGATAAAGAAATATGATAAAGAAGTGCAACAAAAGAAACAGAAAAAATTCAAAAGAGAAGTGTTGGACTACAAGAACCAGCAGGTTTACAAATGGCAAACAGACAACAAATATAATGAGGAAGAAAACGAAGTATCCATGATGGAAGAATCTAGGGAAAACTCCAGAGGCACCTTTCACACCATCTCACGTAAGACCTGAAGGGAGAAACCCAAAAGAATCTGAACGGAACATCTATAGGGGTAACCATACCCCCTACACACCCAATATTCCAAGACATCGAAATAGATATTCTTCCCTGAGGGAGTACTCGCAAAATACTCTATTTAGGAACCGATGTTATAAGAGGGATTTTTTTTCACAGGGGACAAGAATACAGACCACCAGACCCGAGATCAGCAGATACGCGATATGGCCCACAGGGGAATGGAAACCTTTCCAACACCCTGGAAGAAACTAATATCAGGGACAATTGAGGAGGAATGGAGGATGGAACCCAAGATGGATCAGACAAGAGAACACAAGGAGAAATTATGGGGAACAAGAAAATCAACGGGACCAGAGGAGGGATTGGACACACAGACCACCAGGATGGGGAACAGAAAACGCACCAGAGGGAAAAGAGGAGGCATCAAGAAAAAGAAGAAGAAAGCATTAGGGGAAGGTATATATAATTTAAGCAAGGTAAATTTTACGGAAGAACTAAAAGTGTTAGATTTGGGACTGAAATTTGCCCCTGATAAGGATTTTCATAAATTCGAAGCATATATTGACCTCCAAAAATTTGTGAGGAAACGCAATATTAAAAAATTCTTTGGGTCAAAGAACTACCATACAAAGGAAGAAAACGATACAATTTACAAACACTCACAGTTGAGAAATAACTCAACGTTTAATCCCAAGGTACAACACGATGAGAACATAAAGGTTTTTAAAAAAATGGTTGAAAGAGATTTGAAAGCATTAGAAATCAAAAAAACTAAAGGGAGGAAGATATGGAAAACCATCAAGCAACTAGAAAAACGGAAGGGTATCGTCATCAGACCTGCCGATAAGGGGGGGGGGGGGGGGGGGGGGGGGTCTGGTTATATTGAATAAACAGGACTATGAAGAAGAAATGGAGAATCTTCTAAGTACACCTAACACATACAAAAAACTGAAGAAAAACCCCAAAGTGGAATATGAAAACAAACTCAGAAAATATGTGAAAAAAGGAAAGAACATGGGTATTCTGAATAAGAAAGGAGGCAAGATGCCTAACACCGAATGCAGCAAAGACTCCGGTTATGTATTACGTTCCCAAGATCCATAAAAACCAAACCCACCCACCAGGAAGACCGATTATTAGTGGGATTGACTCCCTTTTTTCTAGACTGGGGGCCTACATAGACGGATTTCTGCAACCGTTGGTAGTGGAAGGGAAGTCGTATCTAAGGGACAGTAAACAACTCATTGGAGAATTGAAAGATTTGAGAATTAATGAAAGTGATATACTGGTCACAATCGACGTAGAATCGTTGTATACAAACATCAAACAAGAAGACGGTCTTAGTAGCATGGAATGGGCACTACAGAAGCAATCGGATTTGAAACAAGAACAAATCAAATATATCACTGAGGGTTTAAGGCTGGCAATGAGCCATAACTACTTTTGGTATCTAGAAACCTTTTACACACAAACAAAAGGTGTATCGATGGGAGCCAAGTATGCCCCGAGTGTAGCGAACTTGTTCCTGAATAGGTGGGAAGATGAACAGATATATGGGGTATATAGGGAGAACCTCAAATTATACCGCAGGTACATAGACGATATTATAATCGTATGGGGGGGCACACTAGAACAACTGCAGGATTTCTTTGATGAAATCAACGATAACATCTACCATATCAAATTTACAGGAAATTGCAATAGCCAGAGTGTGGATTATTTGGATTTACAGATCTATAAGCAAGAGGGAAACCTGGGCACACTCGCTTTTTTCAAAGCTACAGACCGCAATGGGTATATTCCCACTAACAGCTGCCACCATCCACGGTGGATAGGGAATATACCCAAGGGTCAACTTATGAGATTATATAGGAATTGCAGTAACAGTGGAGATTTTGACCAACAGGCCGAAACAATTATAGAAAGATTTAAGATGAAGGGGTATAAAGAAAACAAACTTCGGAAATTGAAGAATAAATTAAAACGTATGGAGAGAAACCAACTGATAGAAGGCACAACTAGAAGGGAATCAAAAAACAGAAAAACCTGCAAATTGCCTTCCTTACTGGATAAAATAGGCAATATAAGGATGTAGAATACATTATAAAAAAGCATTGGCCTATCCTGCAAGCAGACAGTGTGCTTCACACTATACTACCGAAAAAACCCTTGTTCATTTATAGAAGGGCACCCACGTTACGGAACAAACTAGTAAAAAATACCATTGATCCACCAAAACAAATAAGAATCTTTGAAAATCTGAAAGGATTTTTTAAATGTGGTAAATGCCTTCCATGTAGAACCAGTAAAAAGACCAACAAAAAGAAAACCATTTTCAATTCAACCTCCAATGGAAAGGGATAAAAATAAATGAGTTGATCACTTGCAACAGTACCCACGTCACTTATGTCATCGAATGCCCCTGCCACAAACAATATGTGGGTAGAACACGAGGGAGCTACGAGTTCGAATAAGGGAACATATTACTAAAATCAAAAAGGGGTTCCAAAAACATAGTATCTCTAAACACTTTAGGGACTTTCATAACCGTGACCCAGGGCAGATGGTTTTCTATGGAATAGATAAAATAAGGGGCCACTGTAGAGGGAAGGACGAAAGAATCAAAGTATCTAGAAACGAGACAAAATGGATTTTCAACCTAGACACCCTCCAACCAGCGGGAATGAACACTGACTTGGACCTTAATTGTTTTTTTTACTAATTTCTGAGTACCCGGGTTGGATGTTATGCATCCCTTAAAGAGGAAGTAAACCCTTCCAAACAACTTGGACCTATAGGTAAGCCTAGATTAAGGCTTACCTGTAGGTCCAAGCAATATCTCCTAAACCTATATGGTTTAGGAGATATTTGCCCGAAAATGGGCACCGCTGTCTACGGCGCATGCGCCGTAGACAGCGGCGCGCAGGCGCACTAAATGCGGCAAATCCAAGAATGGATTTGCCAAATTTGTCGACTCCCGTGCGCATGCGCGGGAGTGACGTCATCGCGGCTTCGCCGTATGACAGCAACGGAGCTGCGAGGCGCGACTCCCGTGCGCATGCGCGGGAGTGACGTCATCACGGTTGCGCCGCTGTCATTGGTCGGAGCTGCGAGACGCCACCAGCAAGGTGGACGCGGCGGACTACAGGGATCAGCGGCGACTTCGCTGGCTCCTGTGTCAGGTAAGTGACACATAATGAGCTACTATGCGATGCATAGTAGTCCATTATGCTTTACCTTTGCAGGGAAAAAAAGAGGAAGTAAACCCATCAGGGTTTACTTCCTCTTTAATACTTTTACATTTCGTTTAAAAACAATAAAAAAAACAGGTTGGATGTTATGCATTCGCTAATACTATTACATCTTGTTGAGTAAGCCTATGGAATTGGGAAAAAAATCAAGGTTGGATGTCATGCATCCCTTTAACAACCGTATGGACTAGGGTTATGGAAAAACCCTAGCCATAAAGTATGGGTCGAAGGTTATGCAGTCAATTACTAACATTTACATCTCTTAACGTGAATTTTAATTTCTAATTGAATCTCTTTGCACCATGTATCAACTCCCCCCTGATGAAAATACTCTCTTTCCTCCCTCCCCACCTCCCCTTCGTCCCTCCCCAATGGTCGGTAAAATATAGTAAAATACATTCATTTACATAATTAAGTTACATATCAATTAGTTAGGGGCATGGGTGTTCACATACAGCATGAACACAAACATAATATTCTCCTCAAGGCCCAATAACAAGAGAACCCTGGTTTCGTATAATAATTACTTTTTTTCTTGAATAAGATCCTCCTGTTTTAAAAAATAAATGTAAAAATATTTAAAAAAATATTTTTGAAAATATTTCCCAAAAATTTTTTGGGGGGAATAAAGTAAAAACATATATATTATTTTTATTTCTTATTTAGTTGTCATTTTTATCTTTAAGTCGTTCTGAGTGTATTTAGTAATTATGCTGATAACATAAGGCATACATTTTTAATTTCCACAACATTATTTATTATTATTATATAATTTTTAATTTACCTTTGTTACATCTCAATTTTTTTTTTATTATTTTGTATTTATCTGGTAATTATCATATGAATAGGATGTTATTAGTGGTGTGTAAGTAACTGACTTGCTTATGGAATGGGCTCCACGTCCTAACAAAATAATAAATAAATTTGCAGGACAGGTTAGTATAAACCCTCCCCCTTCCATGTTTCCCTTTTCCTTCTATGTGCGCCCAATGAGAAGTTCTAAATATTAGGGGAGGAGGGCACCAGTGTAAACACAGGCTCTCAGACACCTACTAAGTGGGGTGGGCTGAGACGTAAGGGATTCCCGCATCCAAAATGGAGCCTTTTGGTTTGTGCAAGTGCAGTGGAGCACTGCACCCCATTCAAATTGGAAGGTGCACCAATATGGCCGCTCCAGAAGACGTCACTGACGAAACGCGCAAAAAGGGCATGGTCACGTTACGTGCATCTTCCCTACAGCTAGTAGCGGCCGGCAGACTTTTGTAAACAAAGCAAGTTTTTCACTTCCTATATGTGAGTAGGTTTTTCGTTTTAAATAAAGTATATTGTAAATACATACTACACTATGGCTATGTTTCTTCCTTTAATACATACATCAACGGAGGTTTAATACGATCGGAAGAGTGAACATCCCTCCAGCGCATCATCAGCAAATGCCAGATAGCAGCACAGTGGCTCATACTGTGAAAGCCCATCCACCCCAGTTGGGGCATGAGTTCTGGTGAGAGCATTCACATTATCATAACACTGAGATGCGCACCGGGGAAGATTGTTTCTCTTTACTGAAGACACCAGCACTTTTGCACTAGTCACTTTATCTCACCGCTATATGGGACATTTTTCCAATGTTTTTTTAATGTGTTTTTGTATGAATTTTTTAACGTACAATGTTTTTTGAATGAACTTTATAACGTTCGATGGTCACTTTTAATTTTGTCGGCACATTTGTGTTAGCACATGTTGATTATATTTATTCAGTTTGTAATAATTTATTATAGTTTTCTTGGCATCCTCTTTTGGGGATTGTTGGCACTAATACACTTAAGTATGAGCATGTATTAGACATAGAGTATTATATAAGTCAGTATATATATAACTCCTTCATGGAGGATTGGGTATTCATAATACATAAAATACAAAGTATAAAGGTTTTGGGTTTAGTGCCACAATCTACTCTCCTACACTTCTGCTCTGCAAACCACGCGCAACGCATACAGTTACAACACTCTAGTGCAAGTTTTTAAGGTGGTTCTAAAGGCTAAAAGGTGTTTTACCTCAATGCTTTCATTGCCTTAAGATAAAAAGAGACCTTCCTGAGCCCAATCTCGATGCAGTGCTTCCCTCTCCTCACAGGTTTAGACAGCAGCAGGAACCATTTGCTCTTGCTGCTGTCAATCAAATGCTGTGCGGAGGGAGCGGGGGTTCAGGGCCAAGCCATGACGTGTGTATCAATATACGCACACAGACCGGCTCAGTATTGAGCCCACACAAGTGCCCCCACTGCAAGCGGCTTACTATAGGGGCACTCAGGAGGGAGGAAGAGCACAGGAAAACAGCAGGGAACCCCAGAAAAGGAATTTTAAGTTTACTCTGTGCAAAACCATTGCACAGAGCAGGTAAGTATGACATGTTTTATAAAAAAAAAAAAAAAAAAAATTAACCTTTACAATCACTTTCAGGGTAAAAACAGGTGGTGAGGAGGCAACATAACACCTCATCACTATGTCAAACACTGCCTGAAAAATGATTCATATGGATCACGCTAAAGAGGATGAATCCAGAGTAAACAAGCCCTGATTGCAACAGTTTGTTTACCATAGTTATATACTAAGAGCTTTAGCAACTTCAGAAAATGAATAAAGGGGAAAAAAACTAAAAAAACAATGCTGTACTCAATTTGTCAATGAACGGATTAAAAGTACTGAAATGTGTAAAGTTAGCATTTGCACTGCTGCTACTCTATTATTAATATTTTGAACCAAGACAACAATTTACTGTACCTTGATCATCAGGTTTTTTGGTCTCAGCAGTAAGCAGGAGCTCATAGGGGTTCTCTTCTTCCCGACTAACATGTGCATGACCAAGAGCCTTGTGGAAAACAGAAAAAAACAAAAGGTGAAATTGCCCAGGTTTTTGTGCATGCTACTGTAAATGCAACAAAAAAGCTCCTCAAACGGCAGGTATAACAAATATCTGTTATTAGAAATCAGAGAAATAATCCTTTAGTTCCCCTTTTCCTACATTCTCAATATGACAATACATAATGACAGTCCAGACCAGCGGTCACTAAATGGCGTACCGCGGCCTGGAACAGGACCGTGTGAAAGTCCTATCCGGACACGGCCATGTCACTGCCAGAGCTGGGTGTCTAGAGGCTTGGGAGAGGACACCCCAGGATGATTAGCTCCTCTGCCCTGTCAAAGTATTCTAGGACTGTGCAGGGGAGGCTTGCTAAGGGGCACTGTGTGGTGTAAAGGGGTGCTGTATGGTGTAAAGCGGCACTGAATGGTGTAAAGGGGCCAGTGTTTTGAAGGGGAACCGAGGACCTGTGCTGGAAAGAAACTTTGATGACCGGACCTCTGTAAATTTTAATGCAAGATCCCTTGTCTAGACTTAACTAAACGTAAATGTTAAACCAGAAACATACACGCCAGTGTAGGCAACTTGAAAATGTAGCCATTATTTACTCCCCTCTATCTCTTTTTGCCAAAGGAAAGCAGTAGGAGTGTAACTAAGTGCACTTTTATAATGCAGCACTATTTCGCCTGCAATACTCTGTTCTCAACACTGGGGAGATGCTGGAATTTTGCAAGGTCTTATGCAGCAATGACGTACTTAACCCTCAACAGTAGAGACCGCTAATCTGGTATCAGCTTCCCTGGTGTCTTGGCAATAAGGCTTTGTACTATCCTTGCAAGGGATCTAAAAACAGTGATGAGCAGGTGCTGCTGAGCATGAAGAGTTGCTTGAATAAGCCTTTAAACACTTTTTAGCAAGAATTTTTCTGGGGAAAAAAAACAAACAAACAAACAAAGCACTCCCCCAAGGTTATGAATGCTATAAACACCAATTTACCTTCTTTTAATACAGGTGCATCTCAAAAATCTAGAATATCTAAATTTTTATTATTTTAGTAATTTAATTCAAAAAGTGAAACTCATTAAATAGAACCATTACACACAGAGTGATATATTTCAAGCATTTTTCTTTTAACCACTTGCCGACCAGGCCATAGCCAAATGACGGCTACAACGCTAGTTCTGGGAGGGCACACTATGACGTCCTCCCGAACTCACGCTTCCCAAGGGCACCCAGAAGTGTCTGTGATCGATGAGTACGGCATCACGGATTGAGGTAAAGGGCCGATGACTGCAGCCATTTACAACGTGATCGCTTCATCCAATGAGTGATCACTTGTCAACAAACTGGCCCATGTCCGGTTCAGCTCTCCTTACACTCCAACTGTACAGCGTGTGAGGAGAGCAAGGAGCCAGTGCAGCAGCATGAGTGGGCTAGATCTGAAGTGCCCACAGCACTGATCTGTGTCCATTCATGCTCATCCATGCCTCATACATGCCCATCCTTATGCTCATCCTGAAGGTGTTCCCTGTATGTTGGGCCTCTGTATGTGGCCAGGTTGTGGAAAAAAGTCTCATGCATGTTGTATCGCCATACTCGGGCAGGAGGAGTAGCAGAATGTATTTTGGGGTGTAATTTTTGCTATGTACATGCTATGTGTTAGAAATATCTTATAACATTGACAACTTCGTGTAAAAAAAATGCATTTTCATTTTCCAGCCACAAAAACTGTAAAAAAAAAAAATTACATGTACAAAAGACTCATTATGCCTCCTAGATTATGTGCTGGGGTGTTTGCTTTCCAAAATGGGGTAATTTGTTTGGGCATTTCCATTGTCCTGGTGCTCCAGGGCCTTTAAAATTGTAATAGGTAGTTAGAAATTAAATATGTAATTTATGTCCCTAGAACACCCGGCAGTGCTCCCTGCATGTTGGACCACTGTATGTGGCTGGACTGTAAAAAAAGTCTCACACATGTGGCATGGCCATACTCAGGATTAGCAGAATGTATTTTAGGGTGTAGTTACAAGTATGCATATGCCATGTGAGAAAATAATTTTGTGGAATTTTTTTTTACAAATTTGGGAATGAATTGTGGGGGGGAAGGAAATGTACAACTTCAAAAGAATCCGCCATGCCTCTTACTAATTACAAGGAATGTTTACTTTCCAAAAAGGGGTCATTTGGGGGTATTTGTACTTTCTTGGCTTGTTAGTGTCTCAAAAAAATGAAGCCAATAGTAGTATATCAGGTGTGATCAATTTTCAGTGACTGGGCACCATAGCTTGTAGACTAACTTTTACAAAGGCCAAATACACTGATTTTGGTTATTTTTACCAAAGATATGTAGCAGTATAAATTTTGGCCAAAATTTATGAAAAAAAAAAAAAAAAAACGAAATTCAAGTCCCAAGGGTTCAGAGGTTACCTAACCGGAGATTAAGACGATTTGCCGCCTGAATAAATTTATGGACCAAAGAATGCGAAGCAAGTGATCATTGAAATAACGATAAGGCCGAGACCTGTTCTTAGAAAGCACTCAAGGCCAGCTTAATTTCTCACCCCATCTACAGAAAAAAAAAAAATAAAAATCAAGGACTCCACCTAGACTTATTTACTGGGGTGCAGCTCCTGGTTTCACACCAGGAGACACATGTTTCCCAGACTCCATAATATATAACCATGGAGGCTGGCTCTGCATAAACCAAGGTAGAAAACTACCGAACCTGGCAGCCCACGCTTCTTCAGAGTGTGGGCCTTAATAGCCAAACTGTTAAATTTATCGTTTGTAAATAGGATGGAACTTCGGACCCAGCGAGAGAAGGTCTGGCCGGTGAAGGTAGGGTCCATGGGTTCCTTAATGCCATCTCTACGATCTCTGCATACCAAGATTTCCTGGAACCCGCTGGGGGTTACAAGAATCGACGACTTCCCTTCCAGCTTGATCCAGTGAAAAAGTTGTGGATGCAGGCAGAATAGGAGGGAATGCACAAAATCAGTGAGAACCAATTCCACAGGAATAGAAAGGCATCCGTTCCGCATGCTAGCGGATACTTTGTTCTTGACAAAGTTGTCAATCTTATTTGTTGATCCTGGATGCAAACAGATCTATGTCTGGGTTCCCCCATCCTTGACATATTGACTGGAAGATATCAGGGTGAAGGAACCATTCTCCCAGGAAAAACTGCTGGCGACAAGTCTATTTCTAGAATTAAAACTGCAGATAGGAAAAGTACATTATTTTCTTCCCAAGATAGAATAAGATTCACCTTTCTCTGGGCCGCACAACTTCTTGTGCCCCCTTGGCTATTATGCCACAGCAATGGCCTATATTAAACGGATTGACTCCTAGCAGGACAATACCTTAAACTGAACGTTCGGGCCTCAGAACCAAGTGTTCTGCCTGAATTTTTAGAATGTTAATGGGCAAGGCCATTTCTGATCTAGGTCACTTCTCCTGCCTCTTTCAGGGCTGTCCCCCAACCTAAACAAAAAAAGTTTGCATATGTTGATACTATTTCCCAGGTAACAAAGGATTTTCCCCTTCGCAGATTTTTGAATGCTAACCATAAACTGAGGTCTTTCATTCAGGTACTAACCAGGCCTGACCCTGCTTAGCCTCAAAAATCAGACTAAATCAAGTGCTATCAGGGTGATGTGGCCATAGGCTTTGGAGTCAGACACAATGGGAATATAGAGCTTGAATTCTGTTTCAAGCCGATAGGATACTGCTTTGCACAGTCTCGAATGTGACTGAGCATAAAGAACGGCCTTGAATGAAGCCACCATCTTTCCCGACAACCTCACGCAAAGTTGAATAGGAGAAAAACATCTTGCTTTGACTACCTAGATGAAACCTTTATGGCGCTGATCTTACCCTTTTCTGGGTGTACCTATGATCAGACCAAAGTATTTTCTTCATATTTTAAAGATTCCTCCTAGTTTGAGAATACGACCTAGATATTCCAGGCAGTCAAATGTGTTGACCATACTTGATCTAAGCGGGCTACCGACTGGTCTAACATGAACAGGTCGACTAGGTAAACTATAATGGTTATACCTTGGGCCCTCAATCTGTCTAGAAAAGGAGACAGAACCTTGCACTCAAGGTGTAGCAACTAGATCTGAAAGCAGAGCTACACACTGAAAAAGAAAATTTTCCACTTTGAAAGAAAATATTACTAGTGACTTAGGAAATAGGCATATGGAGATATGCATCTTCATGCAAAAAGGGAGAGATTATATTCAACAATTGAATTTTAGATTTTTGAGCTCTAGAATGTCCATTTGAATTTATAAAAATCCCAATCTCTGCTTTTACATGGGGCCACCATGAACACTTTTTGCCAAAAAAGATGGTCCAATGCTAGAGAGAAAGATTTATTTTTCTCTGAATCCTTAGGAAAGTTTGATCTGAGAAAACGAGGAGACGGAAACCCTTGGAACTCCAGTTTGTACGTTGGAACTATTGAGGAAGTCCCCCATTCATCTCAGGGATCTGGCAGAAGCAATGTCGAGAACTGTAGAAGAATTCTCCCTACTGAGCAAGCGGGGGGCACCTCCTCATAAGGAGGTTACGGTATCTTGTAGGCTTCCTCCCCCTCAAGACCTCTTTTGTGCCTGGAGTTAACCATGAGGATTACCCTTTGAACCAGATGGTGGAGGCCATCGTGACTGCCTGGAGGCTGATGCCACTGGCACAGAAGAAGGAACTTTTAAATGAAGGACTAATTGTGTTTTTTATTTCAAAGGCAAAAAGGGTATCTTTCTTTTGCTAGAAATTCTTTGGATATATCCAAAATATCCCCAGATAGCGGTCTTACCGCAAAAGGGAAGACTAGCCAGGAGATTCTTGCATGACGCTTAGGGAATGTGCAATTTGTCATAGTAACTATTGAAAACATAAAGCTGCCTCCAGGACCTGCTGAGCAGGATAACCTTAAAGCGGAGGGCTGTTTAAAAAAAAAAAAAAAAAAAAGTCAGCAGCTGCAAACACTGCAGCTGCTGACTTAATCAGCCCACTTACCTGTCCAGGGAGCCCGCGATGTCGGCCGACCCGTCCCTCGGGTCCCGGCGCCGCCATTCCTTGTAAGGGAAACAGGCAGTGGAGCCTTATGGTTTCCTACTGCGCATGCGCGAGTCACGCAGCGCTTTGTGAATGGGACGCGCTGTGTTCTGGAACACACAGTTCCCACAACACAGCGCGACCCATTACCCAGAAGACGCCGCACGGAGGAGATAAGAAAGAAGATCTCCGTGGAGGAGGAAGAGGAAGATTAGGATTATGTGCCTAGCAACAGGCACTTCTGGTAAGTAAAAAATAAATACATTTTTTTCATTTTTTTTTTTTTTTAGATTTTTTTTTAATTTTTAATATTTTTTTTTTTTTCAGGGTGGCCCTCCACGTTAAACACCTGTTAAAACTGGTTTCTCAATGATTAACCAATTACTGTCAGTGCAGGCTGAGTCACACAACCTGCCAGAGAAAAAAAAAGTGGGTTTTTTTTTTTTAGAAGGAATTTCAACCTTTTATCCATTGGATCCCTAAGTATTTGCGTAATGTCTGCCAGACAAGTCAAACTTACTCACAAAGGATATAGTAGTGTTAATTGCTGGTATACCCCGCTTAGTGAATTTGTTCTACCATAGGATAAAGTGTGAAAACTTTTTAGAATGGAAAATAATGCTTATCTGGGTGATCCTCCAGATACAAAAAATTGTTTACCAACAAAGAATGGACAGCATGAGGAGGCTTTAGCGAACCCAACCACTCAGTTAAGGGCCGGTTCACACTGGGGGCGATGCGAGGCGACACGACTTGCCTCGCCGCGACCTGACAAGTCGCCCCCGTTCTGTACAATGGAACCGTTCTGAGAGGAGCGACTCGAGTCGCTCCGACTCAGAAAAAAGGTTCCTGTACTACTTTTGGGCGACCTCGGGGCGACTTGCATTGACTTCTATACAGAAGTCATTTGCAAGTCGCCGCTGAGGTCGCAGCGAGGCAAGTCGGTGGCGCCTCGCATCGCCCCCTGTGTGAACCGGCCCTAAGGGTACATATATGTGGAGCGGATCATTCAGCAAGAAGTTGTACCATCAAACTTACAGATTGTGTAAGCTGACTCTCCTGCAATTGACACGTCAGAAGAGGAGTCATCAGTCTCACCATGGTCCCCTGAGGGAATCAT
This sequence comes from Lithobates pipiens, assembly GCF_037356315.1. NCBI lineage: Eukaryota > Metazoa > Chordata > Amphibia > Anura > Ranidae > Lithobates > Lithobates pipiens. Next base: position 274,672,914 of record NW_027507748.1, on the reverse strand, counting down.
CATTTCATGCCCCTAGTTCCTCAGTCTGAGGGTTATAACACAGGTGCACTCTCACCTAGTATCACCTCTTCCGCCACTGTGATTTTTTTTCATGCTGATAAAGAAAAAGCCACATTGGCTAAAAGCTATCAGCATGAAAAAAAATATCAAAGTGGCGGAAGAGGTGATGCTAGGTTAGAGTGCACCTGTGTTATAACAGTATTGCTGTGGTATTAGTCTCCTACTGTGAAAGCAATAAAAGATAAAAAAACACTAAAAAAAATTATAATAAATACCCTCAGTCTATCAGAGCAACGATGGTGAATAAAGTGAAAAGTAAAATCTCTTTATTCACTATCGTTGCTCTGATAGACAGTGTATTTATTATAATTTTTTAGTGTTTTTACTTTTTTTTATTGCTTTCACAGTAGGAGACGAATACCACAGCAATACTGTTATAACACAGGTACACTCTCACCTAGCATCACCTTTTCCGCTACAGTGCTGTTTTTTTTTTTCACGCTGATAGCTTTTAGCCAATGTGGCCTTTTCTTTAATTTAAGCACTTTATTGCATGATTATGTTATGCTATATGAATTTTGAATTATTTAAAAAAAATTTTTACTAATATATTTATTGAGTTATGTCACTTGTTTGATATTAGTGTAACTATTGCTTAGGATTACCATTCGCTCCCTGTCTAATAGTTAAAATAGTTCTTGTACAGCGCACCACTATCCTTTTACCTTTGTTTTTCTGTGGGTTCAGATATTTCCCTCAGTGCGTGCAGCAGTACGCTAATTAGTAATCTCTTATCTGGCGCAGGAATATCTCTTTTTACTATTATTTTAAAAACCTACCATGGCTGAGGAAAAAAAGAGTAAAATGAACAGGGGCTGCAGTGTTGAAAACCGTTGTAAACATTTCATGGCCCCGATACGCACTCTGACCAGCCACCCCCTTTCAGGGGAGGATGCCATTTGAAGAGTAGGCTTTCCAGAGCTTGAGTGAGACCCTTTTAGCTATTTTTTTGGGTGTGTTTCAACCCCCCCCTTCTGAATATAGCCTGATGTAATTGTAAATGTGTTCAAAAAGAATGCTTGTGTCGCCAACCTTTTTCATGGTTGGTTGATATATGCTCTTGTGTCCCTCTGCAGCTTGCAGCAATAACACTATTGCTTTTAAAAAAAGGCTTTCCTGTGCTGCGCATTGAAGGATGCCAAAGCTGCACTAATACCTGTCCCCTCCATCGCCTATGGGGCCCCCCCATTTTCAAAAAAAGTCTTCCCATGTGAGCACGGACCTCTGATTCTATGGAATCTTACAGAGGGGAGAAAATGGCGAAAAAAAAAAAAAAAAACAACAGATACTCCCAGTAGTGGACGGGTTATATAGGGAGTACATTTTTTTATCTTAGAGTGTGCCACCATCATCTGAAGGTGGCCTATAACCCACATAGTAACTACTATGGCTCCGTGTCCTGTGATGTATGATAAGAAATGAATTTTATTACAAAATTGTTGGTCTTTTATTTATAGCGCAAAAAATAAAAAACACAGTGGTGATTAAATACCACCAAAAGAAACCTCTATGCGTGTAAAAAAAAAAAAAAGACAAAAAAATTCATATGCGAACAGTGTTGCATGAGTAATTGTCGATCAAAAAGTACTGAAAGCTGAAAATTGCCCTCATTAGGAAGGGGTATATAAAAGTGCCCAGTGGGCAAGTGGTTAATTTTGAGGGTTATCGTTTACAGCTAGTGAATTCTAGACTCATGGTGTCACACTCTACTCAACCAATTAACTCAAAACACCTGTAAAGGTTTCCCGAGCCTTTAAAATGGTCTCACAGTCCAGTTCAGCAGGTCAGTGGTCATCAACCCTGTTCTCAGGGCCCACGAACAGGCCAGGTTTTATGTATTAGTTTGGGGAGATGCAGACTAGAATACTGCAATTACTGAGCAGCAAATGATATCACCTGTGATGTATTTCAGTTATCTTGTAAACCTGGCCTGTTAGTGGGCCCTAAAGAACAGGGTTGATGACCACTGCAGTAGGTTACAAAATCATGAGGAAGACTGCTGACTTGACAGTTGTAAAAAAGTCATTGACACCCTCCATAAAGAGGGTAAGTCACAAAAGGTCACTGCTAAAAAATCTGGCTGTTCGTAGAGTGCTGCACCCAAGCATATTAATGGAAAGTTGAGTGGAAGAAAAAAAGCATGGTAGAAAAAGGTGCACAAGCAAGAGGGATAACTGCAGCCTTGGGAGGATTGTGAAACAAAGGCTATTCAAGAATTTGGGGGAGATTGACAAGGAGTGGACTACGGCTGGTGTCATTGCTTTAAGAGCCAGCACACACAGACCTATCATGGTCTACAACTGTCGTATTCCTTGTGCCACTCCTGAACCAGGAACGCCAGAAGTGTTTTACCTGGGCTAAGGAGAACGAGGACTGTACATTGGTCCAAAGCCTCTTTTCAGATAAAAAGTAAATTTAGCAGTTTATTTGGAAATCAAGGTCCCAGAGTCTGGAGGAAGAGTGAAGAGGAACAGAATCCAAGTTGCATGAGATCCATTGTGAAGTTTCCACAGTTAGTGATAATGTGGGGAGCAGTCTCTTCTGTTGATGCTGGTCCTCTACGTTATATCAAGTCCAAAGTCAGTGCAGCCATCTAACAGGAAATTCTAGAGCACTGCATGCTCTGCTGACCAGCTTTATGGAGATGCTGATTTCTGTATTAAAAATCCTTTATTTTTTTTATTGGTCTTATGTAATATTCTGATTTTCGGAGAGCCAGAATTTTGGGTTTTCACTAACTGTAAGCTATAATCTTTAAAATTAAAATTGAAATGAAACTGAAATATATCACTCTGTCTATAAACGAATCTATATAATATACGCATTTCACTTTTTGAATTGAATTACTGAAATAAATTAACTTTTTGATGATATTCAAAATTTTCTGAGATGAACCTGTAAATGTGCTTTTGTATCGTTGCTAGTCAACTGTAATACAATTTACTGCCCATAGCTTCTGAATTACAAGCTGTAACTTACATGTGAATCAGTAAGTAGTATGAAATATATATATTTGAACAGCTCATAAGCAGTTCACAAAACTACAAACATTTCAAAACAGCTATCTAGACATGAATTAAAGCGGTTTTAGACCCAAAACCAAAAATGTATTATATTTAAGCTTACTAATCATTAGGTGTGGTGGCTTTTTTCACCTGATGACCTGCTCAGGAGCATAGAAGGCACAGCAGACAGCAGCATTGCCATTCTGGGGGAAGTGTTAAATGTATTAGTCAATTGAAGCCAAACTCCAGCATATTTATAATCTGTTACAGAAAACATTTTTTCCCCTTTTCAGATAAAGGTTTTGCCTATATAAATTAAATCGGATCATTTTAATCATTCCTGCCTGTGTTAAGTGGTTTGGCTCATCCATAAAAACAGATTTTGCTGGAGAGTGTGTTCGGTGAAAAAAAGGGAAATCAATACAGCCATTACATCTAACCATTAGTAAGCTCCAATTTAATAAAGGTTTGCTTTAGGGCAGGGGTTGACAAATTTGAATTTAGGAGCCAGTTGAAAAAGTTAGGAGCCAGTTTATTTTTTATTTTTCTTAGAGTGGTATGGCTTGTCAGCTCCTGGGATAAGGCCAGTCATTTTCACCCCCTATCCCTAACTCACAACGGAGCATCCAGTCAATAACTCCAATGTAACGCTGTTACATCAGGGTTATGGGCTGACCAGAAAGAGTAAGGCTGGCAACAGATGGAACTGGTTGGCTTAGGCAGGTGGCACTGGTTTGGGACTGACAGATGATACTGGTTGCCACTGGCAGGCACGTGGAACTGCCAGATGGCACTGGCAGGTGACACTGGTTGGCATTGGCAGGTGGCACTGGCAGATGGCGCTAGCATGTAGCACTAATTGGCACTGGCAGGTGGCACTAATTAGCAGTAGCACGAGATTGGCAGGTGGAACTAGTTTGGAACTGGCAGGTGGCCCTGGTTGGCGGTGGCACTGATTGTCGTTAGCAGGTGGCACTGATTGTCGTTAGCAGGTGGCACTGATTGGTGTTAGCAGGTGGCACTGGCAGGTGGCATTGGTAGGTGGTGGCAGGTGGCACTGATTGGCGGTGGCACTGGTAGGTGGCACTGATTGGCAGTGGCACTGGTTGGTAGTAGGTGGCACTGATTGGTGGCTGCAGGTTGGATTGGCGGTGGCACTGGCAGGTGCCACTGGTTGGTGGTGGCACTAATTGGCGGTGACACTCGGCAGTGGCAGGTGCCACTGGTTGGCAGTGGCACTGGTTGGCACTGGCAGGTGGCACTGGTTGGCGGTAGCAGGTGGCACTGATTGGCAGTGGCACTGGTTGGTGGTGGCAGGTGGCCCTGGTTGCAGGTGGCATTGATTTGCGGCACTGGCAGGTGGCACTGGTTAGCGGCACTGATTGGCAGTGGTTGGTGGCCACTGGTTGGTGGCAGATGGCACTGGTTGGTGGCAGGTGGCATTGATTGGCGGTGGCACTGGCAGGTGGAACTGGTTGGTGGTGGCACTGTTTGGCGGTGACACTCGGCACTGGCAGGTGGCACTGATTTGTGGTGGCACTGGTTGGCACTGGCAGGTGGCATTGATTGGCAGTGGCAATGGTTGGTGGTGGCAGGTGGCACTGATTGGCGGTGACACTCGGCACTGGTTGGCGGTGGCACTGGCAGGTGGCACACTGAGCACTCTGGTACTGAAAAGTAACAGAGGAGCTATCAGAATTGAGCTGGGGTGTGAAACTGACAAGTGACAGAGAGGCAGATCTGTCAGATTTGAGCGGGACTCAGCAGCTATCAAACATAAGCCAACGATTGGGCTGCTTAAGAAAAGGGGCGGGGCCACATACAAGTAGCAACCCGCCCAGATCCCATTGGCTGGTGTTTGATAGCTGCTGGGTCCGCCTCCTCCGGCTGGGTCCCGCCCACCCCCGACATCAAGCTGAAATCTGACAGATCCTCCTCTCTTAGTTTCATGCTTAGCGCGGCACTTGATGCTTGCCAGAGCCGCTGAGTGTGGAGGAGGGAGGAGGACGGCAGTCAGCGTTAATGCTCTGCATGTCTGGGGCATCGATAGTGAGTGGGCTGGTGGCAGCTTAGGCGCCAGGCTGCGATTTCTGGTCGAATTGGCGACCTGGCGCCTGGGGTTTGTCGAGCCCTGCTTTAGGGTATAATACTGCTTAAAATAAAAAAGGGAAGAATCATTTAGTAGAATCATGAAGCAATAAAAAAAAATCCTGGAATGGATAATACAATGACAACTGCCTTTATAGGAATATGACAACTTTAAATCAAAAAATAAATTTCTGCTCATTGAGAGCTCCGTGAAGCTTGCCTGTTACGCACAAGACAATGATGCATCGTGGCATGGAGACTTTTTAAGGTTAAAATACACAGTCATATACTGTCACGGTGCCACAGACTTAAAGTGGAAGTAAACCCTCCTTTTGTTTTCAGCCATGGAAGCTGCCATCTTGGCCTCTGTTTAATCTTTAACTGCCATGATTCCGCACATGTGATCAGTTAGAACACCAGCCATTGGATGGTTTGACAGTTTGGTTGAGGATTCAACCGGCATGTCCTGGGAATGTAAATGTTTTTTGAGACTGTTGAATTGATGGGTTAACTTGCGCTTTAAGTCTACTTTCATACAGGGGAAGGAGTACATTAGCAGTAAGGCGCCACTAGTTTTAGTGGCGCTTTTGGCCCATAGTGGGGAGATTTTAACCCCTGCTAGCAGCTGAATAAAGGGTTAAAAGTGCCTGTGTTGCCGCGCTGCCAAAAAGCTTTGCAGGCACTTCGGAAGTGCTGCCCATTCATTTCAATGGCCGGGGCGTTTTTTGGAAAAGTGCTTAAACCCCTCCCAAATCGCCCCAAAGATGCTGTTTGCAGGACTTTTTTTTCCCATCCTGCAAGTGCACCACACCAGTGTGAAAGCACTCAGGTTTTCACACTGGGGTGGCATGAGAGGAGCTTTTCCGATGCTATTTTTTTTTAGTTAAAATGCCTGAAAAGAGCCTCCGTGTAAAATGAGTCTTAGATCCATAACAACTGTCTATTGCAATCTAATAACAGCCAATACACCACCTAAAGGTCATAAAATTTACCCTTCAGCTTCAATCTTGATATATTGGTGTTTAACCTTTCCAAACGTCTACATTGGCTCAATATCAAATTTAGATAAAATAGTTTCAATCAAAAAAACATGTAAATTGCCTAGATTTAACTTGGGTAATATATGAATATATATATATATATATATATATATATATATATATATATATATATATATATATATAATAAAATGACAGCACATCAGTAAGTAGCATGTATGCCTGTACTGTAAGATATATATATAAAAAATGGTTACCCAAGGGCTGAGTGCCGCTAAGCAATGCTCCCTGATCCTCTTCTGTGCAACACCATCTGGTGTCCTTGCATCACTCCGATGGCACAATTCTGCCTGACATTTCATCAGAAGCTGGAAGCTCAGACTACATAAAAGTGTCTAACATCAAAGGCTAGGAAGTAGAGAAACAACTCCTTGCTTAGTCAGGAATAATGCGGGCCTGACATTTCAGCACAAACCCAGGGTAACCTTCATACGTTACTAATATTTATCTTTCAATAAATATACATACCTAACATTTCTCTTTTCAATTAGATAGCATGTTAGCAAAAAAATTAGTCAATGAAACAAATAAATGTCTATGTACAAGTTCTCGCTAGTCTAGGTTTGTCTTGCTGAAGTCTATAAAGTTTTAGAAACTGTTCAGCACTGCATAGATTAATAAATATTGGGTATGTCTTGCCGCCAGGTCCTACTTTCCCAACAGTCTGCTCAGTAGACCCCATCCCTCTTCCTAGACTCCAGTCCCTCTATTGATCCCCTTTACCCCAAACCTCGCTGGTGAAAACTCTGGCATCTTGAATTATTCCAGCACTCTTGGGTTGCCAACCTGATGGACTGTACTTGCCTATACACTGCATTACTACCTGAAGCTTTTTCTAAAAAAAAAAAAAAAAAAATATATATATACATAACAATTTGGTTCATTTCTGAACATAAAAAATGTCTGAGACATCTAAAAATTAAATATTGTATGGTCTAAAACATGCATGCAAAACATAAATTAGCCATCAAATTGATCCCTATACTTACTCTTGGAACCTAGGAAAAGACTGTAAACAATTTTGGTCAGGTTAGGTTCACTTTAAGAACATCCAGACTAATTGATATGCGGGATGCTAAAGGTTCCACTGATATGCAATGCTTTTCTCTAGGCCTTAAAGAAATTTTAAAGACTGAGCAATAACTGGAATGTCTGTACCCACAGCAGACAACCAATGTGTAGAAAGAAGAACATAAACGCTTATAAGATGGGTTGCATTTTTTTCTGCTGCTGGACTGCTCTACCTAAACAGTATAAAATGCATGCTGTGAATGGTTCAGTGCAAATTTCTGTGTTCATTTGGGCTTTGATCTGCTCTAATCGGAATTAAGCATTAATACGGACGACATGTTTGACTTTTATCCTTTTACATAACAGTTAAGCAACTAGTGAAGAGCTGAACTGACAACACATCTGCAGTATATGTATTGCATATGAAAGATAATAGAGAACACAGATATAAAGCCATAAGGTACACCATGACATTTTGGATGAACCATTAAAAGAAGCAGTTTAGCATTTTAGTTCTATCTTTGGGCAAGGCTAATAATAAATAATGGGTAATATTAGTAACAGTAATGTTAATCACCACACATGCCACATTTACGGGCAACAGCTGAAGTGTTAAAACTTGTAACCAGTAAGCCAGTTAGTGTTTGTGATCTGTCCAGTTAATAAGTGATCTGAGCCCAGTTAATTAAAGGTTTACAAAAATAGTGCTGGTACGGTATTTGCCCCTTTCAAATATTTTTTATTATTTGCATATTTGTCACACTTAAAATGATTCAGATCAAACAAAATGTTATTACACAAAGATAACCTGAGTAAATACAAAATGCAGGTTTTACCCCCTTAATGACAAGGGCATTTTTTGCGATATGGCACTGTGTCGCTTTGACAATTGCACGGGCATGCAACGCTGTACCCAAACAAAATTGATGTCCTTTTTTTAGGTGGCATTTGATAACCTCTTTTTTTTTTTTTTTTTTTGCGCTATAAACAAAAAAAAAAAAAGACTGACAATTTTGAAAAAACAAAATAATATTTTTTACTTTCTGCTATAATACATAGCCAAAAGAAAAAATAAATATATAATATAATTATAAATTAATATAAATATATATTTTATATATATAAAAATTGTTTATTCATCAGTTTAGGCCAATATGTATTCTGCTACACATTTAGCGCATATTGATTGGTATACGCAAAAGCTATAGCACCTACAAAATAGGGGATGGATTTATAGACTTTTTAAAAATGTTTTTCTGGTAATGGTGGCGATATGCGATTTTTTGTGGGACTGCGACACTGCGGCAGAAAAAACTGACCCCAAGTGACACTTTTTGGGGACCAGTGACATTATTACATTGGTAAGTGCTATAAAAATGCACTGATCAATGTATAAATGACACTGGCAGGGAAGGGGTTAACACTAGGGGGACGATCAAGGGGTTAACTATGTTCCCTGGGTGTGTTTTAACAGTGGTGGCTGGGCTGCCTGGGACAACAAAGATCGCTGTTCCTGATCACTAGGAACAGATCTCAGTTGTCCCCTGACAGAACGGGGGTACGCCTTGTTTGCATAGGCAAATCCCTGTTCTGCCTCTCCTCACCGCGATTGCGGGTGGCTGGCGAACATTGAGTCTGCGGAATCCGCGGGCATGCCCGCAGTTTAACATGCTTGAACCGACGTACAGGTATGTGGGTTTGCGCAGGAGAGTCGACCTGCCACAGTATATATACTGTGGCTGGTCGGCAAGTGGTTAAACAATGATATCATTAATTAAGGGGAAAAACCTGCCTAAAACTATGTGAAAAAGCAATTACACCCAGGCCTGATTACTGACAGACCTGTTGAATCAAGAAATCACTTAAATAGAAGCTGTCTGACAAAGTGTAAAATTCTAGAACAGATAAGAAGCAAAAGCAATTGACATGTATCAGTCTGAAAAGGGTCACAAAGCCATTTCTATGACTTTGGGACTCCAAGAAACTATGGCGAGAGCCATTATCCACAAACTGAAAAAAGTTGGAACAGTGCTGAACCTTCTCAGGAAGGTCTACTAAAATGAATCCAAGAGTACAACAATGACTCATTCAGGAGGTCATAAAAGAAGCGCAGGCCTCACTTGCCTCAGTTAAGGTCAGTGTTCATGATTCAACAATAAGAAAGACTGGGCAAAAATGGCTTCCACGGGAGAGTTCCAAGGTTAAAGACACTGCTGACCAAAAAGAACACAAAGGCTCGTCCCACATTTGCCAAAAAACATCTTGATTATCCCCTAAGACTTTTGGGCAAACATTCTATAGATTGATGAGACAAAAGTTGAATTTTTTGGAAGGTGTGTGTCTAACACAGCATTTTGTAAGAAGAACATCATACCAAGTGTTAAACGTGGTGGTGGTAGTGCAATGGTCTGGGGCTGCTTTGCAGATTCAAGACCTGCATGACTCGCTATAATTGATGGAACTATGAATTATGTGCTCTACTATAATATTGTGAAGGAGAATGTCTGGCCATGAATTCGTGATCTCAAGTTGAAGTGCACTTGGGTAATGCTGTAGACGGTTTAGGGTGCAAAAAAGGGGTAATTTGGGGGTATTTGTACTTTCTTGGCTTGTTAGCATCTCAAGAAATGATAGGCCATCAGTAGTACATCAGGTGTGATCAATTTTCAGTGATTGGCACCATAGCTTGTAGACTAACTTTCACAAAGACCAAATCATATAAACCGATTATGGTTATTTTTACCAAAGATATGTAGTAGTATAAATTTTGGCCAAAATTTCTGGAAAAAAAATTTACTCATTTGCAAAAAATGTTAACAAAGAAAAATGCATTTTATTACAAAATTGTGGGGTCTTTTTCAATTTATACCACAAAAAATACAAAAACCAGTGGTGATTAAGTACCACCAAAAGAAACCACTATTGGTGCAAAAAAAATAAAAAATAGGATGGAAATTTCATATGGTTACAGTGATGCATTAGTAATTGTCATTCAAAAAGTGAAAGCACTGAAAGCTGAAATTGCCCTGGTTAGGAAGGGGGTATATAAGTGCCCCGTGGGCAAGTGGTTAATTTTTATGATTATGGCTTACAGCTAGTGAAAGCCCAAAAAATTCAGTATCTTCAATATTGTAGACTCATGGTGTCACTCTACTCAACCAATTAACGCAAAACACCTGTAAAGGTTTCCTGAGCTTTTAAATGGTCTCACAGTTTGGTTCAGTAGGTTACACAATCATGAAAGACTGCTGACTTGACAGTTGTCAAGAAGACAGTCATTGACACCCTCCATAAAGAGGGTAAGTCACAAAAGGTCACTGCTAAAAAAGCTGGCTGTTTGCAGAGTGCTGCACCCAAGCATATTAATGGAAAGTTGAGTGGAAGGAAAAAGTGTGGTAGAAAAAGGTGCACAGGCAAGAGGGATAACTGCAGCCTTGGGAGGATTGTGAAGCCAAGGCTAATCAAGAATTTGGAGGAAATTCACAAGGAGTGGACTATGGCTGGTGTCATAGCTTCAAGAGCCACCACACACAGACATATCCAGGACATGGTCTACAACTGTGGCATTCCTTGTGCCACTCCTGAACCAGAGACGTCAGAAGTGTCTTACCTGGGCTAAGGAGAACAAGGACTGGACTGTTGCTCAGTGGTCCAAAGTCCTCTTTACGGATGAAAGTAAATTTATCAGTTCATTTGGAAATCCAGGTCCCAGAGTCTGGAGGAAGAGTTGCTTGCGGGGCTAGGCAGTTTGGGCAGCTTTTTTCCCGTAATAAATTAAATCAGTTAAAAACGGCATTTTGCATTTACCCGGGTTATCTTTCTGTAATATTAACTGCTTGCCGACCAATTTTACCGCGGCAGAATGGCATGGCTGGGCGAAACGACATTACCTTATGTTGCTTCGCCTTTTGGCCACTAGGGGTGCACGCCTGCAGAGTGTGCCCGACGGGTGCGATGACCGCCGGGCACCCGCGATAGCTTGTGACAGAGCAAGAACCGGGATGTGTGTGTGTGTGTGTGTGTGTGTGTAAACACACACACACACACACACACACACATCCCAGGTCTTTCAGGGGAGAGGAGACAGATTGTGTGTTCATACATAGTATGAACAACAATCTGTCTTCCCCTAGCTAGTCCCACCCCCCCACAGTTAGAACACACCTAGGGAACACAGTTAACCCCCAGATCGCCCCCTAGTGTTACCCCCTTCCCTGCCAGTGACATTTATACAGTAATCAGTGCATTTTTATAGCACTGATCACTGTATAATTGCACATCGCTGCCATTACTAGTAAAAAAAACAAAAACAATAAGAATGCCCTAAATCTATCTCCTATTTTGTAGATGCGATAACTTTTACGCAAACCAAAGTACGATTACTGCTAATTTTTTTAAATAAAAAACACACAGGTTATCAAATACCACCAAAAGAAAGCTATATTTGTGGGGAAAGGAGGATTTAAAGTTTGTTTGGGTACAGCATCGCTCGCCCACACAATTGATAGTTAAAGTAACGCAGTGCCATATCGCAAAATGGCCTGGTAATGGAGAAGCCAAATATTCTGAGGCTGAAGTGGTTAAAATGGTTTGATGATCTGAAAAATGTATTGTGACAAATATGCAAAAAAATAAAAAAAATCAGGAAGGGGGCAAATACTTTTTCACAACACTATATGTCTAAGCTTTCATAAATTCCAGTAAAGGCAACTTATTTCACAGACAGTAGTAGCAAACAAAGTGTACTTACTTCCCGGATAGCACCTGCATTCTGTCTCCTCTCAAAGTCTTCATCTTCTTCTGGCGGAGGTTTAGCAGGTGGAGGCGGTCGTTCCTTCTGTGGAACAATTATATTATGATAAAAGAAACCTGCTAACAAAAAGGGGGTAAATACACAAAGATAGACAATTATGCTCACCCTTCGTGTTTTTGCAATTTCACGGCACAGGGAGTCCCTATCAGAGGACCGTCCACTGCATATGCTATCCAAAGAGTGGCAGGAGGAGGCGTTATAGAGTGCTTCATATGGAGACTCTGTCTGCGAGATGCTGTCTAAGTCCAACCGCAAATCCAAGAGTGCCCTCTGCATTCCACCTAAAAAGAAAGTGGTTGATTGAAATTTGTGAGGAAACAATCATCTACACCACAAAAGTTAGGTCTGCTAAACACTGAATTAAAAAGAAAAAGGATTATTTAGTTCACGGTTACCTGCTTGTGAATCTATACAAACAGATGTACTAGGTTTGGCTGCTGGTTCTGGTTCTGGATCTTTTGCGGCTTGCCTGGCTGCACTGTGGCCTTGATGAAATACAGGATTAAATAAAAGAATATGAGCCAAATAGATATACACAGCTTGCACTGCAGTTTTTCTCATCTCACTGATGTCACACACACACACACACACACACACACTTTACTTAAAAAAAAAAAATATTTTATAAAAGGGTACACACCCATGACACAGGATTCATAAAACATTATGGGTTTTATAAAGACAGAGCTGGTATGTTTATCTTCAGGTGCTTCCTCTGAGACTGTGTGAAAGTGCAAAAGCATGCCCTGCATATTTTTGGTGTAAGATTGCCAATTTAAATTAATGGGTAGCGTTATATTGGATATTTTTACATTTAAAGCTGGTACATTCCAGCTGTCTACTATCTTCTTGACAATTTCAAAAAGTTCTCATATGCCATGTTTTGTAACTTGATATTTTTTCAACAAAGATCTAACGAAAGTAAAATCAATGGGTAGCCTTAAAGCTAAACTCCAACTTTTTCCCTAGAAATGAATTAAATGATCAATCCCAGCATAGATCACACCTCTGTGCCATGTTGTCTGCAGATCCCCAGATATTCTGGGTTTAGTTATGGCTTTGAATCATGTGACACACTGCATATCCTGCCGATAGACTTTGCCCCTTCCACAGCCACTTCCTGTACAGCTAGAGTCTATAACACTCCTCTTTGTAGTCTTTCAGACTACAAATTATGTAACTTCCCTCACGGCTCTGATGGTGGATGGGGTTGATACATCCCATTAGCATTCAGTCCCACTCAGTCACACCTACAGAGTCCTTTTTCTTGCGGATTGCCAGTGTTTGGAAATGCGCAGATGTGAACAAATGATAATCCAAGCACAACGTACAAGGCCACGCAATTTCAAAATGCACAGCAAAGCACACATTTTCTGTGCAGGTTGTCACTCGTTTGGAAATGCAGATGCAAATGCAGCCCAAATGGTTACACATTGCTAAGCGTTTTCAAAACACATGGCAAAGCATGCATTTTCTTGCGGCTTGTTGTGCATTTGGAAATGTGCAGATGCAAATGAATTGTAATGCAAGTGCATTGCCGCAAGTTTTCTAAACGCACGGAAAAGCATAAATTTTCTTGCGGGTTGCTGTGCATTCGGAAACAGATGTAAATTAATGGTAACACAAGCGCGCCATACGCTTTCTTGTGGATTGCCGCATGTTTGGAAACGTGCAAATGTGAACGAAAGGTAATGTAAACGTGACACGCTTTGCCATTTTCTTTGATGGTTGCTGTGCGTTTGGAAATGTGTAAATGAGGACACAGCCTAAATGGTAACACTGACTAGACACACATTGCTGCATGTTTTTAAAAAACGCATGGTAAAGTGTGCATTTTTTTTATTGCAGATTGCCATGTGATCAGAAACACGCAGATGCAAATAAATGGTAATGCAAGCAAGTCACACGTTGACAAACATTTTCAAAATGCTCAAAGTGTGTGTTTTCTTGCGCGTTGCCGTGCATTTGGAAACATGCAGATGCAAACGAATGGAAACACAAGTGTGATAGGCGTTGCCGTGCATTTTCAAACTGTGCGGCAAAGTTCCCGTTTTTGTGCGCTGCCGTGCATGAGTTGCTATGTGTTTGACAAAGTGCACGTTTTTCTGTGGTGGTTGTATTCGGAAATGTGTAATGGAGAACGCAGCCAAAATGTTAACACAAGCGTGACATACATTGCTGCGCACTTTCAAAACACACAGCAAAGCATGCATTTTTTTATTGGGGTTGATGTATGTTTGGTAACAGGCAGATGCAGATGAATGGTAACGCAAACGTGATGCGCGTTGTCATGCGTTTTCTGAACACACGGCAAAGCATGCGTTTTCTTGCGGCTTGTCAGGCGTTCTAAAACGCACAAACGAGAACACAAATTGCTAAACGGTAATGAAAGTGCAACATGCATTTTTGAAACGCACAGCAAAGCGTGTGTATTCCATGCATTCAGAAACACACAGATGCAAATCCTAAATGGCACCAGAGTGACGCGTGTTTGGTGGGTGTAGCCATGCATTATCTGTGCAAGTTGCATGAGCAAGCATGCATGCATGTATGTATGTTCTCTTAGAAAGCAGCAGTGGGGGGGAAGAGTAGGATAGGGGTTGCTTTCTGCAAAACCATTACACAGTAGATAAGTAGAACAGGTTTGCTATTCTTAAAAAAAAAAAAAAAAAAAAAAAAAAATGCCTTTAGAATCACTTTAATTTTATGACTAAAGTTCCACTTCCTGCCTATTCTCTGTTCACTGCACAGAGGAATGGAGTGTGGGCAGGATAACACAATTCCATTCCTCTCCTTTCACCGCCCACAAGAAGGCCCAGAAGCACCCACAGTAACCCTTAGACCCACCCACATCAACTCCCACAGCTACTGCAAATGACTCCCATAGCCTGCCCTGAAACTAAAAAGGCTCAAAGGATCATAGGACACATAGTATCAGGACTGGCAAAAGGAAGGAAACAGGAAGTCACACAACTCTGAAATTCAGCCAGGAGGAGGCGTGACATCACAGACACAGAAACCTGTTTTGCACAGCTAAAGGAGGTAAGTTGCACATAAATTGACTCCGGTGTTGTGAACCATTTACATGCACAATGCATCTGTTTTGGGGAGGAAAAGCTGAACTTTTTCTTTAACCACTTCCGGACCAACGCACGCCAATGTACTTCCCTACTTTGGGGACAGAGATCATTGTTAACCCAGGTATCCCCGTATTCGGCCGGTGGTCAGGTACAAGAAAGAGGTTTCTGCGGTGGATCCGCCGCGAGATCACTTTTATCTATAAACGGGAAAGGGCCCCCCCACCACAATCCGGTGCCCTGCGCTGCTTAACGGAGCCGTCGGCAATCGCGTCTGTCCCCTGGGCTGACATGGAGACGAGTGAGGGGAAGATGGCCCCCATCCGTCTCCATGACACTGCAGGGCAGAAGCGACGTCAAAACGGCCATTTATTTATTTTTTATGACAAAATTGATTTTATTTTTTTTATTGCATTTTAGTGTACCGTATATACTCGAGTATAAGCCGAGATTTTCAGCCTCTTTTTTGAGGCTGAAAGTGCCCCCTCGGCTTATACTCGAGTCATCGCCGTCTGACTGCTCGATCAGCGTATCGAGCAGACAGACGGCGGACATACTACAATTTGAAAGCCGCGCCTCCTTCTCCGCCTCCGCCTGTGATAGGCGGAACACTGAATTTCCCAGCAGCCTGTGTTCCGCCTATCACGGACATCGTCTCATCCTCGTCCGTAGTACGAGGATGAGACGATATCGGTGATAGGCGGAACACAGGCTGCTGGGAAATTCAGTGTTCCGCCTATCACAGGCGGAGGCGGAGGCGGGGCTTTTGAATTTTAGAATGGCCGCCGAGGCGATCCTGGCAAGGCACGGGACGGAGGCAAGGCAAGGCACGGCACGGGACGGGACGGAGGCAAGGCACGACACGACACGGGACGGAGGCAAGGAGGCAAGGCACGGGACAGAGGCAAGGAGGCAAGGCACGGCACGGGACGGGACGGAGGCAAGGAGGCAAGGCACGGGACGGAGGCTCGGGACACAGGTAGGCTGGACACACACACACACACACACGGACACACACACGGACACACACACATGGACACACACACATGGACACACACACATGGACACACACACATGGACACACACACATGGACACACACACATGGACACACACACATGGACACACACACATGGACACACACACATGGACACACACACACAGGGATGGATGGATGGAGACACACACACACAGGGATGGATGGATGGATGGATGGAGACACACACACACAGGGATGGATGGATGGATGGAGACACACACACACACAGGGATGGATGGATGGAGACACACACACACACAGGGATGGATGGATGGAGACACACACACACAGGGATGGATGGATGGATGGACACACACACACACAGGGATGGATGGATGGACACACACACACACAGGGATGGATGGATGGATGGACACACACACACACAGGGATGGACGGACACACAGGGACGGACACACACACAGGGATGGACAGGCATGTCTCACCCTCGGCTTATACACGAGTCAATAAGTTTGCCAGTTTTTTTGGGGGTAAATTGGGGGCCTCGGCTTATATTCGGGTCGGCCTATACTCGAGTATATACGGTAAATATGAGATCTGAGGTCTTTTTTTTACCCAGATCTCATACCCAGATCTCATATTTAAGGTCCTGTCATGCTTTTTCTTCTATTTTCAAGGGAGGTTTACATTCCTTGTAATATGAATAAAAGTGACCCTTTTTTTTTTTTTTTTTTAAACAATGTAAAAATAAAAAGTAAAAAGCTAAAATAAGAAAAAAAAGAAGTGTGAGTAGCGGCCGCATATGAAAACAGTGTTCAAACCACAACACATGTGAGGTATCGCCACGATCATTAGAGCGAGAGAAATAATTCTAGCCCTAGACCTCCTCTGTAACGTAAAACATGCAACCGATAGAATTTTTTAAATGGAGATTTTTTAAGGGTAAAACCTTGTTGCCATTCCACAAGCGGGCGCAATATTGAAGCGTGACATGCTGTGTATCAATTTACTTGGTGTAACATTATCTTTCACAATAAAAAAAAATAATAAAATTGGGCTAACTTTTTTTTTTTTAAAGTGCGCTTGTAAGACAGATGCGCAAATACGGTGTAATAAAAAGTATTGCCAGTTTATTCTCTAGGATGTTAGAAAAAAAAATGTATAAGGTTTCGGGGTTATAATAAATTTTCTAGCAAAAAAAAACAAACACATTTTTTTTACTTATAAAACCACATTTAAAAAAGAGGCCCGGTCTTAAAGTGGTCAATATACATTACTGACTCAATCCTACACACCTTAAGCCTCTCACTCTCTACTGGCATCTTCCCCAACCCTCTAACACATGCGCTAGTCAATCCCATACCAAAAAAGCCCTCAGACCCCACCAATCTTAACAACCTAAGACCCATTTCTTTACTCCCTTTTGCCTCCAAACTCCTTGAACGTTTAGGCTACAACTGACTGAGCGAAAACCTAATTGAGAATAACCTTCTTGATCCCCTTCAGTCTGGATTTCACCCATAGCACTCCATAGAAACGGCCCTCCTAAAACTCACTAACGACTTAAGCCCCATACACACTATCAGTTTTTCTGCTGAGTTTTTCCTTCAGGTTTACCAAAACCATGTAGTGCAAGGGCCTGCCTGATTGCATACAAATTGAAACTCATAAGGTTTGATCTCATATTATATGGTTTTGGTAAATGAAAGACCTCCAAAAGCTTTGGATTGACTGCTCTCACCCTGGATAAGAGATGTGACCTGCTGGCTCTTTTGTGAAGGCACCTCTTGTACAATGTCCAGTGCTGTCATTCCCTTGTTATCTGTGATGCTGACATCAATTCCTAGAAATAAAAATGTGAGAAATCAAGTCATTTAAAATAAAGTGTATCTATAACGAATAATTCAGAGACAACAAAAGGAACACAAGGGTTTGCCAAGCCTATTAAACATTCTTCAAACAAGATGTTATGTTCTTGGGAAGAAAGCTGCACCAACTGTAAAAAGAGAGTGATATTGTGCATGTAAATAAAGTGCCAGAAAATAAATCTTTAAAATGTCCAAAGCAACAAATTTAACTTTTTAGGGTAGAATTGAAAAAAAACAAGAAATCCAATTGGTTGCTGTGGCCACCTAACATGTCATTATGGCAAGTTACACATTATATGACTTGTCATTTGCACATCTTTTGATATCAAATCTACATTTCTTTAGGTGTGGAGGGTATAGTTTTATCCTGTCACAAGGTTGAAGTGTTCACTAGGTGGTTAAAAAAAAAAAAAAAAAAAAAAAAAAAGTTTGTTTTTTACTCATCAGTACAATCAGTTTCCTGGAGTACAGTACAGGACACTGGCTTCTTTAAAACGAAGTAGTAAAGACAGAAGGTTTTTTTTTCTCTCGTAATGTTTTCTATGCATTAAAGCGTACCTTCAGTATTTTTTTTTCCAAGTTTCCATCTATTAAATCTTGTGCCCTTGTCATTTTAACTTTGGATAGTAAAACATTTTTTTCTGCCAGTAAATACCTTATACAGCCCACTTTGTTTGGTAAAAAACCTAGGTTCATGACATCATGCACAGCTCGATCTTAGTCATAAGAGGGCCAATGAGAGCTGCAGAGTTGGAGGTGTGTCTGTGCAAATCCAGGAAGTGAACAGGCAGCAGCTTCAGCTGCCCACAGTTAAAATGGTTGCAGCCAGACTTACTGGAGGGGGATTTCTGCAGCATATTCTGCAAGTACAGAATCACAGTATATATAAAATAATATGCAAATTGGTTAGAGGGAGACTTCAGAATGGCAAAGTTGTTTGTATTATAAATGTGAGCTAACTGCAGTTCCTCTAATATAAAAGAAAAAAAACTTGTGTGTAGCAGCACCCCCCCCCCCCCGTGCCTCCCCCCCAAGCACCCTCTGAATACTTACCTGTGCGCCTTCTCTCTCTAGCGATGTCATCGAATGTCTGAGACACCGCAGCAGCACCATTGGCTCCCGTGTTGTCAAACTCTGTCAGCCAATCAGAGGAGAGAGGGGGTGGGGCTTTGTGTCTAAATGGATACACTGAGCTCTGACTCGGCTCAGCTGCCCCTATAGAAAGCTGCTGGCTGAGGGAGCACTCGATAGGAGGAAGGAACCAGGAGCAGCAAAGTGAGACCCAAGAAGAGGAGGATGATCTGGGCTGCTCTGTATAACATTTTTTATTTTATTTTTTTTTTAAATAACAGACTTTACAATCACTTTTTTTAATCATAAGGTCTGAGTAATATGCAGTTACCTTCAAGTGACTGGACACGGGCAAAAATAAAGCTGAATGGACATCCCCCTATATAACCCTTTCTACTCCCACATTCCGTTTGTGGCAAGCAATAAGGAGAACATAACAGAGGAGACGGTCTTGTGTCCTGTACTGTAATCCAGAAAAAAAAGATTTTACTGGTAAGTCAAACAGCATTACAAGTGAGGGGCGGGAGACACAGCAAACAACGGCAACAGGTCCACATAACCAGGCCAAAGAAGGGCTCAACAGACAGACCTTGATGATTGAAAACTTTAAATACACCGAGAAGGTAAATATGAAACCAAAATCAAGAACACGGGGACATGACATTAAACTGGAATAAAAGTTCAAAACTAACCTTAGAAAGTATTATTTTACTTAAAGCGGGAGTCCGCGTTTTTATTTTTTTTTAAAAGCCAGCAGCTACAAATACTGCAGCTGCTGACTTAAAATAGTGACACTTACCTGTCCAGCGCGCCCGCGATGTCGGCACCCGAAGCCGATCTCTCGATCGTCTCTCGGGTGCTGCCGCCGCCATCTTGGGTATGGGAATCAGGAAGTGGAGCCTTTCGGCTTCATTTCCCGGTGTCCTACTGCGCATGAGCGAGTCGCTCTGCGCAATAATGATGGACCCGCTGCCTCTGGGATCTGTGCGTTTCCCAGCAGGCAGCGGGGGACTTTCGGAAAGGGGCGTAATCTACGCCCCTTTCCGCAGAGAGCTATCCCGGAAGTGGGTGCAGATACCTGTACTGTACAGGTACCTGCACCCCCCTCCCCCCTGAAAGGTGCCAATTGTGGCGCCGGAGGGGGGGAGGCATCCAATGAGCGGAAGGTCCACTTTAGGGTGGACCTCCGCTTTAATATTCTTTGAATTCTTTTGAATAAAATGCTAGCAGAAGTAGTGAGACAGTCAACAATAAATAGCTTCAAACATGCTTGGTACAAACAGATTTACACTCAGTCTAAAAAGGTAACAAAAAATAAAAAATGGGCAGACTTGATTGACTACTCTGTCTTTTTCTGACGTCACTTTTATATGAACACCTGTCCCACAAGGGAAAATCCCTGGTAGGCTCAAAAGGCAGCTTCTGAAGAGCAGATAGAACCTGACTGGGATCCCTGGGAGACACAGGGGAACAAAGGGGCGAGAGATTTGAGTGACTCCACTAGCAAAAGCAGTTTTAGAGGCTTAAAGTTTTTTACCTTCATGCATTTTATATGCATGATGGTAAAAAACCTTCTGCACAGTTCCCTCTACCCCCCCCCCCCCCCCCCGCCAATAATTACCTGAGCTCCCTCTCCCCCTCTCAATCCAGCGAGGTGCAATGGCCCCCTGTACCACCCAATACTCACCTGAACGCCCTCCCCATCCAGCGAAAGCAGAGCTTCTCCTGGGTCTCTCATTCCTCAATGGCTGAGACAGCAACGAGAGCCACTGGCACCTGCTACTGTCAATCACAGCCAGTGAGCCAAAGAGGAGACAGTAGGGATGGGGCAGAGCCACGGCTTTATGTGTCTTATGGACAGATAGAGCAGGATTTGGGAGTGAGCGTTGGCTGAAGAGGAGACGTGCCGGCGGGTGTCCAGAGGAGGATTGGGGCTGCTCTGTGCAACAGAGCAGGTAAGTATGACAGATTTGTTGTTTTTTGCTATTTTATGACCCTTTAATGTCACTTTAAATAGACAGTGAGGCCAAAAGGTCTTATATAGTTAAGGTAGATAATCATCCCTTAATGATACTAAAGGAGTTTTTGGTCCAGATTACACTGCTGGAAGGGCAGGATATATCCCACGGGAGTACCTTATTGGATGAAAGTTCCTCTACTCAAAGAAAGCAAAGTATGTCCTCCAAGTACAAAGGCAGACTTTAAGTAGATTTCCTAGCCTTCAAGAGGGTAGGGATGATAGAATCAAAAAGCCCTGTCGTTAGGACTGCACGCTCAGCAGTCTTGCCATTAAACCAACAACCAAGAAGCAAAATTTAAAAAAACTGGCCCTTGGGACAGAAGGTCCAGACAATTCAGAAGATTCTCCTTGGCCAATTCAGCAAAATGAGAACCAACAGGATGCTATTCTTCTCAGTCCTGTGACTTAGGGAAGGGAGAATCTGGAGTGGCAAAAAATGATCACATTGCACTGATCCAATGACATCACCAGAGCATCCACTACAAAGGTCCAAGGGTCCCTGGACCAGGAGACAAACCTGTCTAGTTTGTTGTTGAATCTGAATACCAGAAGGTCCATATCTGGTGTTCCCAACTGTGGCAAGAATAATTGAAAGATTTCTGGATAGAAAACCCTTTCCGGCGGATTCAGACATTACGACTGAGAAAGTCTTCCTGCCAATTTTCCACACCTGTCAAGGCAGATACGGCTGGTTTGTGAAGCTCTGCCTAAGAGGCTTCACTTAAGAGCATCAAGATTTCTGATGCCTGCTTGATGACTGGACGCAAGCCAAGGAAAAATAGAAAAAAAGTTTCCAGTCCAATACTACTAACAGGGAACATAAAATAAAAAACTGTGTCATGTAATACCACTCATTTGACATATCAAATAGAATGCCCCTGTGGGCTTCAATATGTTGAGAGAACCACACAAAAATGTAATGTAAGAATATTGGAACATGTGCAAAAAAAATCTCTCAACAGAAATCTGTCAACAGAAAACAGATTATTGAGTTAGATTGCATGCAGCCAAATTGCTTGAATGAGGAGGCTGACCTTAAAGTGTTGGTAACCGTAAAAATAATTAAAAAAGGGAAGAGATCCTGTACCCTTATAGCAGATTAAACAGCACAGTGCTTGTGCTATTTTTTGTAAGTAACAAAGCATGGGAAAATATAAGGGTGAATTGGTTTACAAAATGGCACCTGGAGTGTTATCGGTTTTGACATCATATCCGGTTATTAGGAAAATATGGGTGGAAATGTAGACCCAAAGGACTGGCAAACAGTTATATAAAAGGCCTTTCCAGTGGTGACATCACATCCTGAAGTCACATGATGAAATCCATAGACCGGAAGTGACGTCATCCCATAAGCGCAACCAAAAGTGCTATTATTTTAATATGGTTTTAAAAAGGCACATAGGTTTTTTAATGGATTTGTAAGTAATATTTATATAAAGAAGTGAGTATTGAATGTGGTGGACCCTATTCATTTGTGGTATTGGTGGAAATGGAGGAGACTGGCAGACTGATCTTATGGATGGTTCTGTGTGGTTCTCTTTGTAAGAAAATAAGCGGGTCATCAAAT